>NC_141757.1:102166410-102473910 GCF_982258835.1 Parasteatoda tepidariorum
TGTGTGTGTGTGTGTGTGTGTGTGTGTGTGTGTGTGTGTGTGTGTGTGTGTGTGTGTGTGTGTGTGTGTGTGTGTGTGTGTGTGTGTGTGTGTGTGTGTGTGTGTGTGTGTGTGTGTGTGTGTGTGTGTCTGTAATCACAATATATCGCCCCAGAAGCCTCACCCGGGCACGAAACTCGGCCCATAATTGTGTTTTCACATAATGAAGAAGTATTTTTTTTCTTTTTCAAAAATTTTGATTAGTTATTTAGTTATCAGTCATTTTGTAAGTCTATGCTTTTCGTCTGCTTTTTCGTCTTCAAAGAGCCATATTCAATAAATTATTAAAAAATGCATATACTTTTCCCCACTCTTATAAATGTATGCTAATGCGAACCTCACAATTGAAATATTAATTTTCGACAACTTAAACCAATAATATACGAAGGAATTAATAATTTAATTGTAAAGTTCGCATTAGTTTACATTTATTAAAGTGGAGAAAAGTTTAACTTTTGTATTAAAAATGTGGCAGCATATTCGATACGTAAATAGAACGCTTCGCTAAGATATATTTGTCGCTGTTCATAATTGTTATAATAAGTTTTTCTTCTTCTTTCCACGCTCTATTTTTTTTTCTGAAGCGAAGACGATAATTTTTATAGCGATATTGTAGTACTTTGTACAACTAAAAATTCTTTTCACAACACTTTAAAAATATTTACTTTATTTTCTTTATATATACAGAGAACAGTCGGCAAAGAATTCGATTAGGTTGAAAAACATTTCGCTAAAAAGGAACGAATTCCAAAAGAAAAAATAAACAACTTAAAGAATAAAAATGCTGATGCCAGCCAATTTTCTGAAAGTTAACTTAGAAATAACAAACCAAACGATGTTAAATAACAAACCAAACTATGTTAACAAAATGACGTAGAAAGCGCAACTAGATCAAAATTATACAAGCACAACTAGATCAAATTATAATACCTGAGTGCTTGACGTAACAGATATAGAAATAGAATTTGATACCATAAAAAATTATATAGAAATAGAAATTGATACCATAAAAAATTTATTCGTTTTCGTGTTCTTTTCATGTATTTAGCATTTTAGTTTTTTTTTCTTAAGCGTTGTAGCTAGATAATTTCAAACATCCTCAAGAGCTATAATACATTTGCAGCAGAACTGGATATGAAGACAAAATTGCTGGACAGGAACACTTTAATTGTCCACTAATCTTCAGATTTCCTGCTATGTTTTAAAAAACTTTATTTGTGAAAACCTTCAGCGTGGTGGACAGCTGGCCGCCTTAGGCGGCTAGTATTAAATAAACACGCTTCATTTTTTTCGTTTTGTTTATCAAAAAAAAATTTAAAATATTGTTTGTATTTTCAAATAACATTTCAAATTTTTTAAATTTATTTACCTTGTTTGTGGGTAAGCTGAACGTTTCCAGCTTTAGAATTGAATCATGATGCACACTGATGACAATGTGGTTTCCAGACTTGTTTGTTCAAAAAACTGCGTGCTGTTTTATTACAGTTATAAAAATTCAGCATGCAACAAATGCATTTTGACTTTTCGTTTTGGAAAAATATCAAAAGATTTTGATTTTACTTTTTTATTATATAGAGGTCTTCAACGTGATCCAGGAAATTATGAATTTTGATAACGCTTTTAATATCCTCTAGTTTATTTCCTTCTGAATTCTATTGTTTATAATTTTTTTTACTTAATTTTTGACAAAGATTTCAAAATCATGCTTTTATGGAGTAAGTTATTTTCCGTGATTAACTCCCACAAGTTATTCCGAATTTTTAATCCTTATAAATAAATATAAATAGACTTTAATGTAATATCTACTATAATAATACAAAATATTTCTGGTTGCTCTATTTACCTCTTTCACACCTTTAAAACAGTTTGCTCTAGGAATCAGAAATTTGAAAATCAGGTGCAAAGAAAATTTTAGTTCCCGATCCTAAAATTTCTTTTAAAATTTCAGTTAGTATATTTTATAAGGAATCTGAGCAAAATTTATTTTTTTCTCCTTGTTCCATTGTCCGCAGTTATGGATTTAAAGGTTGACGAATGTATTTTATTTCAAGTATTTAAAAGATAAAGTAAGTGATATCAATGAAATTATAGCTGTATTTCATCCAAAATGAGTTTCATTATGAATTTTTTTGCACATTCTCTTGCTATTTAGCCTTGATTAATTAATTATGTTAGTTACGCACTAGCAGAAGATATATATATATATATATACATATACAGTGGTGGCCAAAAGTGTGGACACATTTTGAAAGTTTCATGTTTTTCAACTTCGTGTGCTTGTAGAATATATTAACTTTTACTTAAATACAAACGTTTATATATCAAATTGAAGGTAATTTAATGTAGAACTTAATAATAAATACGGTATTACAATATCTATATTACAAAAAAAAATTATGCAACTAATAGTAAGATCTATCTTAGATTTGCATTTTTTTAAAGTGATACTTACACAATCAATACTTAGTAGGATAACCCTTATTTTTTAAGACAGCTTCACAGCGTCTTTTCATCGAGTGAACGAGTGTTTGGAGTTTATCGTTCGTAACCACATGATGCCAAGAATCAATTATAGCTTCAATAAGTTGTCTTTTATTGGATGGACGTTTTTTTCGTACAAGAATTTTCAAACGTCGCCACAAATTTTCAATTGGACTGAGATCAGGGCTGTTTCCTGGCCATGGTAATATATCTATGCCTTTATTTTGAAACCATGCTTTGTATACTTTTGCTGTGTGGCATGGAGCTGAATCCTGCTGAAAAATAAATGGTGCGTTGTTGGGGAAGTTCTGGTGTACAAAAGTTCTGTTTACGTTATGAAAAAACGAAATCAGTGGAAAATAAAGCCAAATCAGGCCGAAAAAAATGCACAAGTGCTACTGCCGATAGAAAAATTATACGGCTATGCCTACAAGATAGAAAAATTTCATCAGATGCCATTAGATGTGAAATGAATGCAGCGGGTATTGCAGTAAGTTCAAGAACTATAAGAAGAAGGTTATCAAGATTTGGACTACAAGCTAGAATTCCAAGGAAAAAACCATATTTAAATCAAAAGCAACGCGAGAAACGAGTTAAGTGGGCAAAAGAACACATTAAATGGTAAGAAAATTAATGGAAGCAAGTAATCTGGAGCGATGAGAGTAAAATATCGCTCTTTGGTAGTAATGGTATAAAATACGTGAGACGTAGAGTAGGTGAAGCACTTCATCCTGATTGTATTGAAGCAATTACAAAAAACTCAACAAATGTCATGATTTGGGCATGTATGTCTGCAGATGGTGTAGGCCGAATTCAAGTGATTAATGGCATACTGAATGCCAAAAAATACATCGAAACTGTCCTGAAACCAAAATTAATGCCTTCCATCAGGGATGTCTTCCCAAACAACGCACCATTTATTTTTCAGCAGGATTCAGCTCCATGCCACACAGCAAAAGTATGCAAAGCATGGTTTCAAAATAAAGGCATAGATATATTACCATGGCCAGGAAACAGCCCTGATCTCAATCCAATTGAAAATTTGTGGTGACGTTTGAAAATTCTTGTACGAAAAAAACGTCCATCCAAAAAAAGACAACTTATTGAAGCTATAATTGATTCTTGGCACCATGTGGTTACGAAAGATAAACTCCAAACACTCGTTCACTCGATGAAAAGACGCTGTGAAGCTGTCTTAAAATATAAGGGTTACCCTACTAAGTATTGATTGTGTAAGTATCACTTTAAAAAAATGCAAATCTAAGATAGATCTTACTATTAGTTGCATAACTTTTTTTGTGATAATTGTGAAATTCTGTGAAATTAATTTGTGAAATTAATTAATTGGAATTTTGTGAAATTCTGAAATTAAATAATTTTCTATATTAGGTAGCTATTAGATTATTTAAATTTCTAATTAGAATAACTAGTTACATCGTGAAATAACTGATCAATAGATTTTTTCGAGTGACTGTAGATACAACACATTAACTACTTTATTTCCTAAAATTCTAACTAATTAAGTAATTACGTCAAAAAAATGTACTTATACTATTCATGGAATAACTATATACTGTATGAAGCAGTTGCTGAGATAAGATAAATTCCATTCCATTAAAATACAATTCTCCATGAAAATAACAAAAAAAAAGAAAAAATATATAGAGAGAGAAAGAAAAAATAAATGGAAGAAAATGAACAACATTAACCAACTAAAGGCATTCGTTTCATCGAATTCTGTCTCAAATAAAATTCAGGTGGGGGAGTAATGTGGAGTAGCTACCACTAAGATTATTAGTAACCTTCTTGGCATTAAGAGCATGATAGTCGCCACAAACTACAATTAAATTCTTGAAATCAGACTCATACTGTTGAAGTAATCGAAGCAATCAAACAGAAAACGAAACACATAAATTGTTTTAAATAACTTAGATTGAAAGACAAAGTCTTATATTAATTTGTATTAATTAGGCAAAGAGTTAGCTGTTTTTTATTCATTGTGCATAAAAAGGAGCAGCTCTAACTGAGTAAAAGAAAATACTCAGTTTACTTGGTCTAAGTTAGACAGTGTGAAACTTTCGTGAAGTAATACTTGAATTATTGTCCATTTTAAGAGTATAATCCTCGAATGGAGCATTAGAAGTTGTCTAAACAAACATTGTGAAAGATCCCAATTTTTATACCAAATACCATTTGCCTTACTAGCATACCGAACAGCTATTCAGGAGTCAACTAACTTTACTCCGGCACTATTAACATATGGTAGGGAATTGACTTTACCTCTGGAATTTTTCAAGAACCATAAACCTTTCTCGTATGCGGGTGCTGAAGACTTTGCCAAAGATTTACTTGGTAAATTGCATAGTACTTATGCATCAGCGAGGGAAAATCTAGAATGTTCTGCGGAAAATAGAAAAGCTCGTAGAGACAAAAACATCAAACAATATAGTTTCCAAGCAGGGGATGAGGTATACTGGTTCAATCCTGTGTTAAAGAAAAACCAGTGAAAGAAATTTGCTAAATTTAATGAGGGCCCTTTCAGGGTGATTGAAGTCATATCTCCGGTCACTTTGAAAATCCAACATACAAAAAATTTTGGCTATACTAGGGTTGTTCATGTGGAGAATGTGGCAAAGGCGGAGCAAAGATTGGAAATTTTGCGATCCAGAGATAGTGGGTTCGGTGACCAAATCAGTGGCAGTATAGATAGGGAAAGAGTAGAGACACCTGCTCCAGAAAATCTGTATGAGACAGGTAAATTCGTGCCGTTTCCGCAACCTCGTTATAACTTAAGACAACGAGTAAATGGACGGGTCATAAGAAATTAGAATTTGTAAGAGGGGGGTGCAACTAAATTTTTCTTGTTTTAAATTGGGTTATAAATGTTTTGGGGTGGAATGTCAAATGTTCTCCAAATATGGAGAAGGAGTTTATATCTGGCGGTGTATATTTTGGTTACATAAGCCGGAATGTAGTAGGTCGGTGGAGACTGTTTTTTTTTTCAGGTGGACCACGGTCCTTTTATGTACATAAGTGTGAAGTGTAGGTCTCCACTGGCAATTGTAATGATGTATGTAATCAGTCAAAACTGGGTTTGTCCCATTTTTGTAATTTTTTTGTTATTTTGAAAATGTAGATTATGAATGTTTAGATGTTTAAAATTTGAAAGTTGAAGATTGAGAACGTTGCTGTACAATCTTTTCCTGACCCCCTATGGGCCGCTTGAAAAGGTATTGCTAGGTGTAAATCTGAGTTATAATGTTTTTTAAAGTTAAGTGTAGTTTAAACAACTTAGGCGCATATTTGATTCCTCTTTTCTGTTTCCTTGCAAGGTGCACATTGTTAGGGTCAGATTTGATTTTAGTGATAAAGATCTAAAAGTAGGTTTAAAGCCGCGTGGTGCTTTTAGAGATTTTGAACTTTAAGAAGGAATTATTTATAAACAGCTTAAAAGAAAAGGAAAAACGGAATTTTTTGTGTAAGACCAGTACTTTAGTTTTCTTGATAAGGTTCCAGGTCATTTTAACCAACAGTGCTATAATGTTTCAAAAAATTAAAAGTATTTTAATTTTTTTTCGGTGAGGCGATGGTATTGTAATAAATTGAAATTTATTATAGGTTTTTTTTTTACTTTTAAAGATAGATTATTTGTCTGTAGATGGCACCACTACGGTAAAGTTTAAATTCAATCATAATAATGATATTTTTCTGTAGAAATTTTGAATTAGTCTTTTAAAAAGGGATTTTTGGGGTGAAATCTATGTAACTAAATTTATTAATATTTATTGAGGATGGTATTATAACTTGTATAGGGTATTGGTGGATTTATGACGGTTTTTCTCAGGGATTTTTTTTTGGTTCTGACGTCCGCCGGATGCAGGATGACTCTGGACGTGGTAAACAGGTCAGTCTAGATTCTTTCGCCTTGTTGAAGGGAGGATAAAAGAGAAGCGATGAATGTGGCTAAGAGCAAGCCCGGTTATACCGGTGGGAGGCGAGAGAGTGCACAGGGAGTCTTCCCCCTTTTGTAAATAGTGTAAATATTCTTTCTTTATCTTTATCTTCAATTTGTTCCCTATATTATGTATCAACTTGCGACTTATCTTTATGTATGACTCAGACTTGATTTTATCAATTATTGTTCATTCTGAGATTTAACTTAATGTTAACGCAGCACCTCCCTTCCCTTCCACCACATATTAACCAATTTAGATGAAAGAGCAGATATCCATACATGGATAGGTACTCTGAAAAAAGTTGATTAGTTAGTTAGTTAGTGGCTAAGAGCAGTAGCCGTAGTAATCAGCAGTAAGCAGTTAACCAGAGCAGTATCCTGGGGATACGGAGTTTGTCCGCTGAAAGAGTGGTCCGAAACAGTACCTCGGAGATGGTGGATCGTAACCTTCGGGAAAGCTAAACTGAAGTATCTGGCGGGAAGGACTACCGAGATTAGCCGAAAGCCCATATCCTCGAGACGATGGGCCAAGTCCGAGAGAATCTATGCTGAACGTCCGGTGTTCCCCTTCTACATGCCTAAGCCTATTGAAGTAGAATAGCTGGAGAAATTTCGAGATCCTAGCCGAGGAGTTTGTCCATGAGTTCATCTACCTTTCCGGTGGGCGGTTCCAGAGAGCAAACAGTAAATTCTTTTGGGTACTTATAAAACTTTAAATTTTATTTCGTTAACATTTTAGAGGAATAATTTACCGTAAATTCTGAACTGTTATGTTGTGTTTTTTTTGTGTAGGAGAACAATCAGTATTTAAATGTGATTTATAGATATCATAAACCAAGTCTGTGTTTTTAGTAATGTTAAATGCAGTTCTTATTTTATAAATGTCTTTTTTGAACTGTAGAAATTGAAGGTTATGCTTGAGTGGTTTAAGGTTGCATTTTTGTTTTAATTGATGTATGAATATTTATTCCCATGTTAGCATTTGGAAATGTGTGAAATTTTGTTTTTGAAGATTTAGAGGTGCAATAAAAATGAGTTTTAAATGTTAAAAGTTTTCTGTAATTCATTAGATATTTGTCTACTAAATAACCTGGGTAACCGTTACTAAATTTAAATTTTGAGATCACAGCCAAAGGGGTAACGGTACATTTCTTATGAGTTTGGTTAGTTAACTAAAATTAGTCTTACTACATGGAGATAAAAGTATAGACTAAACTTCCCCAATATGGTAAAATTTATTATGTTTATGACTCTCAGGGAACACAAATCACGAAGTAGTTTTTATCGAAGAGTTTCATTAATGATTTTGGTAGAGTTAGCAATAAAATATGCTTTTATAACATGTGATAAAATTTAGTAAATGTAGCAAAATTTGATAATTTTTATTATCATGAAATCTTAGACTATGGTGTAAAAACCATTCATTCAGTTGAGATAACTTTTCAGTTTCGTATTTTTCAGTAAATGTTTGGTAAAAAGAACTATAATTTTGAAAATTCTAATTTCTGGTAACTTGTTACCATATGGATGAAAAAATAAGAAAATGAATATTTTAAATATTTTGGTTCTTATTACCCGAACTATGGCTATTTTACCAGATCTGTCATTAACATGCAGTACAGTACTTCTACCAGAATTTTTTACTCCATGTAACTGAGATATATATATAAGACAAGATGAAGATTAATTTGTTGACAGTGAGAATTTTACTACTCAAGCAAACCGTAATTTAAGAAATATTTACGATTTTGGAACACTATGAAAAAATTACTTTTAGGAACATTATATAAATTATCAAAAATCGTTTTGTAACATTTATTATAAATTTATTTGTTTTAAACAAATTTACAGAACAACATTACATTTAAAAAAAAATCTACAATACATATTTTTTATATTTTAATTCTTAGATTTTAATAATTTAATTTTTTAACCTTTTATAATTTAATATTTTGACCTTTCATAATTTAATTTTTTGAATAAATGGTGTTTTTATTACCAAACCTCAAATGTTCGCAACACAAAATGAAAAGGACTCTAGCTAATTATAAGTCAGTCGAATATATTGTAAATAAAGTTGGTAAAGCTTGTATTGATTTAGAAACTTTCTAATTCGTATAGGGAAAAAAACAAAAGCAGATAAAGCCATTTTCCTTTAAGCCTGAATTTAATGATATAAACATACTTCTCACTCAAATTCCAATAATTAACCAAGGTTCAGAATCCATTCCCAAATTTAATGTGAGATCTTTAATATTAATTAAAGTGCCAATATTATTTAATTTATATTCTCTTTATAAATTAAATTCAGTTCATTTTGCATAAAATCATACACATATTTTTAACTGTTTTTGATAAATACAAAAAAATGTTTGTCAGAAAAAACAAAATCACAGGTAAAAACGTGATTCGCTTTAACTGTTTTAAATGAATTAGAAAACTGAGAATATTTTTTAATAAATTTCCATTTTTATCAAAAAATGCTGCAGTTTTAAATTTAACGATCTATGACTCTATTATAGTAGTTCCAGCATCTGCTAAGCTACGGTGATATAAAAAAAGGCTTAGTATATAATACCTCAGAGTGGTGAAAATAAAAATGTAATTAAATAAACATTTATTCGAATAAAATTGAAATCATTTAAATGAAATTTTACTACTATTATTTAAGTATTATAAAGCAAATATTTAAAGTTTAAAAATGATGCTTATACTAATTTAATTCCCTTCAGATTAGTATATTTAATGATAACATCCATCCAATTTGAATAATAGATTAACTGTTACTTAAACGCGATAAAAAATATTTGAGCCTTGTTGTCAGTATCTCTTCAACAAACGAGAATTCTGTATAAATATTAAAATTAAACTATAGCATTATTTTCTTATTTTAGCAATGGTATCTCAACAATGAAATACACAATTTTTCTTCCGATTGTGTAAATGATTTGTTGGATATTCTTAGAAGTTTGGATGGAAGTTGTTATTGAATTTTGAACGAAAAATATAAGTAGCTATATTTTAGCAAACGTTTAATGTTTTTTAATATTTTTCGGATTTAAAAGATTTATATTCATAGAGTACTGAGAAAAATTTACAGAAACCTTATTATCAATCAAAATTCTACTTCAGAAAAACATAACATTGTGTTGTTTTGTTTTGTTGAAGGAGAATATTGAATGCCTGGATTTATTCGAACAACTTTAGTTCTTTTAATAAGTAATTCAAAAAAAGAAAATTTCAACAGAACAATACTTGAAGCTCCTGATTAAATTTGACTATATTTCATTATATTCTAAAAACTAAGCTGTAAGTTTGAATGCAATGCAGTTTCAAAAATAGTATTCGTTGAATATTTTGAATTAAATGTTAGAGAACGAAAAAAAAATTGCAAATTTTAAAAGGAAAGTAACTTTGAAAATCCCCTAATATTGTGTAAAATTCTTCTTGTATCCCTTTGATAAGAATTTCTTGTTTCTCACAATTTTGTTACCAATTTTTTTCCACCTCGAAAACCATTATATTTTATTTCCTTTGAAAACAAAACAAATTCATTCATTCAAATTTACTTCAATCAAAGACAACAAAACCATAGTTAAAAGACAAAAAAGTGTTTTAAAATTGTTTATTTTTTCACAAATGAAACGTGTTGTAATCAAATATTAAGTGCCGTAGACTGTCCCTTTTACATAATCGCATTTTATAAAATAATAAATGCTCCAAATAAGTAAAATTTATTTTCCTATTTTAAATATGCAACACTCATTGTACTATATTTAAAGTTATTTGTTACTTGGAAAAAAGCAAGTTTCACACTAATATAATAATAATAAATATCTGAGCTTATTATCACCGAATATAAAATAAATATTAAATAAAAATATATTAAAATTAAATTTGACCTACATAGAGAACAATTTGAATATTTTCATCATAAAGTTACAAAAACTTTAAACATGTGAAAAATCGGTATTTCTATGTTTGGGAGAGGTGTAAAACCTATTTCAACATTATATTTTTAGGTACATGTATTACTCTGTTTGATAACTGTATTACAATATTAAGTACCTATTACCGCAGTATCTATTAACGATTATTCCAATACTACTAATACTTATTATTTGAAGACGACCGAAGTCAACAAATGTTTGTCAATTTTTTCTTTTCCCTCCAAAACAGAAAAGTACACAAAACTCACCACCATATTTGGCAAGAGACAAAATGAAAAGCTTTGAAATCATTTTTATCTCCTGATAATTCAAACAAACAGAGAAATTTTATGCATGTTTTGTCTAAGCTTTCAAAGCAACACATTTTCCAAATTGCTGCGCATATTATAAAACCATATTTCGTTGTTAATCATACTAAAATCATTAACCAAGAATTTCGGTAAAACTTGCTGAACCAACATGGTGTTCTCATGTTGATCTCTCATAGTACCAAAGTTTTACACTATTCTGGTAGCTTTAACATACTTTTCCTCTCAGAGTTGAAATTCATTTTAATTTAATTAAGTATTAAATCTTTTTTATTTAAAATATATATGCATTAACTAGTATCTCTATCCTTTACTGCTTGGGTTACAGAAACATTTCGTTGTGAGAAAGCAATATATTTTCTGTATGAAGGTTTTAAAATAACCGTAGATAAAGGCATTTGAGTTATTTTATTTTATTCATTAGGCAAAAGATTACAATCAGTTAACTTCAATTTTAACCACGTCTCTAGAGTGTACAACATAATTCGAAGAGAAATCTAGCAAGTTGGAAAGTTTTTGAAACATTTCAAAGAAAGCCAGTGATTTTAAGGTTATCGATTTTTATTTAATATGTTTTTTTTAAAATCCCTATACAAAATTGACTCTAAGCATGGGTAGCCTTATGAAACAAAATTGTGCAAAATGGGGGCAAAACATAATTCATAACAAGTATGTAACTCATAAATATTTGCTGCAAGATAGTATCTTTGTGATTTGTGGTAAGTATACTTGTTGATATTTATAAAGTAAATAATTTCAATAATATTATCAATGTCTTTACTTTATTTCTAGTTGCATTAAATCTTCATTAGTATAATAAAGGAACAATTTTCTATTATTTTAACACATTGACAAAAAGTAAGTATTCTTTGCTTAAAATATATAAATATAAATGGTAAGGCTTGCATATAAAAATGCATTCCATTAAATGGCTCGATGAAACAGTATAAAATGTTCTAAAATAAGTACTTGAATTATTGATTAATTTTATGATTATATTTGTCGAATGAAGTATTGCTGAAATTCTGAACTACTTTTTTGAAAGACTCAAATTTTTATTTCTTATAGTTTTAAATTCTAAATTAAAATTAGTCTTATTAACTGAAAGATACATAGGTTAATATAATACGATCAATTAGTTGAAATATTGAAACTCAAATAGCCATAATTCGAGAAATATTTCTGATTCCAAAACTGTAAGAAGAAATGACATGCTTGATAAATATTTCGATTGTTGTGTTAGTTTTTTATTTATTCTTGATCGGAGTCGACATTAAAAATTCGCAAGAAAATGTGAATGATTTATATTTAGTAATATTTAAATTATTTTAGACTTTTTTCCTTTATTTAAATGAGTTTTCTTCAAAGTGAAAAATAAATTGAATATCCATTTTTTTTTGCTAAAAAGCAATGTTTTCAGTATGAATATATTGAAATCTCTAAGAGATACCAGACATTGCAAAATTTTGTGCTAGAGATGCGCCAGGTAAAGGTTCAATTGAATTTCGGGTTGCATAGCCTAACAGCTAGTAAACTTGATCTTTGATTTATAAAACAAACATGGTTCTGGTGCATTTAGGTTTGGAATTCCAGTTATCTCCGACTCTTAATTAACAGGAAAATGACGAGTACTTGAGTCTATATGAAGAAAAAAACGTGATTTAGAATGACTTCTCAAAGTTTTCTTAACATCATCAATTAAATTTAACCATTTGTTTCTGTATCAAATAACGTTTATAGCATAATTTAGAGTAATAAATTAAAATTTTTGTACATTTTTCTTTCCAGCAATGATAAGTGAACATCACCCCTGAAGTAGATCAGTGAAGCCAAAAAAGTATAGTACTAAAGGAAAACGCTTTTTAAGGAAAAGGTGCACCAAGTGGAGTTTTAGACTAAGTGTGATACTACTCAATAAAAAGCTAAGTTGAGCTTGAACTCTCATATTAAAATTAAACATTGTTATAAATACTTTTTTTACTTAATTTGAAAGTTAAAACTACTATAATTTTCTTATTAACAATTGCTTGTTACAATTTATCAAAGTCTTTTAGAAATGTAATTTTCGTTAATTGCATAATTATTGCTTCATTCAAATTTTAGTATTAGCTTTTAATGCAATTTGATTTTCTAATATTTTATATTAAAGGTCAACCATTCACTTGTTGTTGGCATTAAGAAGCAATTTCTTAATTTGAAACAGATTGAAATCACACGGAGATACAAGACATCATAAAATTTGTGCTGGAGACGTGCCAAGTAAAGGTTGAATTGGAGTTCGGGTTGCATGGCCTAACAGCATTATGTTCCTAGTGCATGTAATTTTGGAATTCTGTTTATTTCTGCATCTTAATTAATGGAAAAGTAAATTGTACGCCTACAGTATGTGAAAAAAATTAATTTTGCCTTTCATATTAAATTTCGCACATTTTTTTTTTCATTACTGTTAAAATCTAAACTTTTTTATGTCATTTAACATTCATAACATAGCATTAATTTGCCCATTTAAATATTCTAAAATGTTCTTTTTCTTAAATAGTTCAACCAACAAGCTGCTGCCGGTCTGTGGATGAATAAAATCCCAAGAAGACAGTATCGATCTTAAATACCATTTTTAAATGGGAATGTACCAAGTGGAGATTTAGATAAAGTGTCGCACCAATGATTAAAACGCTATGTTGATTTAAATTCTTATATTTAAATGAAATTTATTTTTTAATTTTTTTAATCCTTATTTAATTTATAGTCCAGTTAACAATATAATAGTTTCTTAAAATTGCTCATGAAAATTTTATCAAAGTATTAAAAGTTTTTTAAAAGACCTTTGCTTTCTTTTACATAGTGCAGTCCAGGTAAAAGTTTAATTAGATTTCGAGATGCATGTCCTATTAGTCAGTATTCTAATCTTTAATTGATAAAAAAAAAACATGGTTCTACCGCAGCTAATTTTGAGATTCTAGTTATTTCCAAATTTTATTTAACGGTAGGCTGAAAGTTTCATGAAAATTATAAGAAAATTACGGACCTATATGTTATGGATTTTCTTCTATGTTTTGTGTATCACTTAAAACATTTTTTTAATTAAGAAAGGTGTTGACATTTCTTAATATGTGAAATGAAATGTCTTTCTCATGTATTGTCTTTCATGCTTTTTTTCTAAAGAGCAATATATTTAGTTTAATCACATTGATCTCCAATAGATATTTCAAATATTACATAATTTGTGCTAAGGATGTTCTAGTTAAATGTTTAGTTAGTTTTTTGATCTTAGAGTCATTCTCTAAACAATATAAGGAAATTTGGCAGCTAGAGTCTTTTTGTTTGGGCAGCATTTATATGGTCAAAATTGCTAATCATCTTCATATCCTGTTTTCGTGTACATGCTGATGCAATCAATTCTATAATGTTTTAAGGAAATCAAAAATAGAATATTTCTGAATATATATATTTATTTACATGACAAATTTGAATACAATTACTTTACATTAGATAACATTGTATTTCTAAATGTAGGAATAAATTTTATTCTTAGTTCAGACAAATTCTGTTTCATTCTCCAGGAGGGCTATGAAATCCTCCATTGAATTTTCAGGCTTCAAATTTAGGCTCAATTCCTTCGTGAAATTTTTTGCATCGTCTTGATGATTCTCACAGACTAAATTATTCATTCCTATATCTTGTAATATATGCAGAAATAGTTCTTTTGCAGTTTTTCCACAATCAACACTTATTGCATCAGCCAGACAACTCGTTTGCATGATGTCCAAACTGTTCGAAAGAATGCATAACTTATTTATAATATTTTTTAATTTTGTCATTGTTGCCAACTGTTTTTCAAAAAATGTTTCTTATCATCTATTTCTAAACTTTTTGATTTAGTTAACATTTAAGGAAGCAAATTGCGTTTAAAAAAAACATGTTTGACACAATTATGATACTGGTTTAGCTTAAGGATTTTCCTCAAAAAGTTACTGAAAACCTTACTAAATTACTTGAAAAACTCATTTTTGAATATTATTATTCCTCAAATGCTGATCTAAAATTTTCTCTACCATCTAATCGCTAATAATTTTGCATCTAGTAAACATTTAACGAAGTAAAACATGTTTAAATGGCATTTTTGACGCAATTACAAAAACCGTTTAGCTTAAGAATTTTCTATGAAAAATTATATTAAGAGCCTTATTAAATCTCTTGATAAAACTTATTTTTGAATAATGTTTGAATATTCCTCAATCACTTACCGAAAAATGTCCCTATCATATAAATGTCCCCTATCATGTGAAAATATTAAAAATCGCTAATAATTTTCAATCTAGTGAATATTTAACTAACCAATACATGTTTCAACTACATTTTTGACGCAATTACGAAAACCGTTTAGCTTAAGAATTTTCTATGAAAAATTATATTAAGAACCTTATTAAATTTCTTGAAAAACTTATTTTTGAGTATTATTATTTCCCAATCTTTTATTGAATTTTTTTTATTATCATTTAATCGCCAATAATTTTTGATCTTGTGAAGATTGAAGGAAGCAAACCGTGTTTTCAGAACAGTTGAGGGTGCTTCGTCTGAAAAAAAAGTGAGATTAACTCTTATTTTCGTCCAGATTGGTAAAATGTTCAACAACCAACGACCAGATTGGATAAAATATAAAACAAAAGACTGATTCGGCTATGCTGTACCAAATTCAAGTGGGGAAATTGAAACATATACTCAAGGCACAAAGATTAAATTTTAGTGAAATCAATGCTTGACTCTTAACTTAAGTAAAGTTTTACTGGAGAAGCATAACTATGGAGTCATGTTTACTTCATTGCATGTTTACCTCAATTTTTCTGTTGAATACTATCTGTCTAACGAAACAACTCTTCCAGTTGTTTGTTGCTATGGAAACAATTAAAAAAGAGTTACAAAGAGGAGAAAATTAATACTTCTTTCACAACCTGCTTCTAATGTTTAATTCACACCCTCATTAGAAATTATTTAACTTCAAAACCATGGTAATCGACAGTATTCCAGACGACAATCAAGAGGAGTTCTTCAGTTAGACAGACAGTATTCCTGGAAGAGCAAATCTTTTTTTCTTTTTTTTTCAATACAGATTTCTCTGAGTTAACCCTTTTAGCCAAAACCCAGTTTGTTAAGTATTTAATTTCTTTCCTGCATTGCATACTGATTTAGTCTACACATGATCGCCACTTGAAAGGCTGTAAAGGCGTTTAACTTTGAATACAATCAACTCAATTGAGCACTTTAAGATGTAGCATTTCATTTCTCATAGATATTAGTGATAGTTAATATTGGTTATAATTATATTACTTAACAGGAAACTTTATAAAATAATTTTATTATATTTAAAGTTACTTCATGAAAAGAAGTAAATCATTTTAATTCTGTTTGTATACTTACAAGCAATATTCTCTTTCTTCATCTTTCAAATCATTTGAAAAATAAACAATTTCTTCATATTTTTCACGATTTTCATCCTCTATTTTTTGTAAACACTTATTGAGGCGATCTTCCGTAATCGTTTTGTAAAATTTCCCGACACATTTTCCATTATCTGCAACAGCTGTAATATCAAAATTATATATTACAAAAATCCCATTCGAAACGAAATGCTACTTTTTCTCACATATAAAACAATTTAAATAAATCCACATAGGAAACACAAATCTTAAATGGAACACTGTTCAGAGAAGAGACCGTAAATGGACTTGGTTTCTTCGAAATTCAGGGTGATCACTTTATCTAAGAAAGATAAGCTTTGAAAAAAAGTTGACCATGATGATCATAACCATGACATCGTTACTTGAACCATGATACCATACAAGAATTAACAATTTATTTAAGCATAAAATTGAAAAACAATTCAAGATTTAAGATGACCCTTAGTATACATTGATCATAAGCCAAAAGGAAAATCCGGCTGCTCTTTGAAAACTGCCGTCTGAACTTCGCAATGGAACTGCAAGATTGACAGCAGTTAGCCAAAAAGTGACGTTGGCGATATGCAAAGAGCCGTATTTCCTACTTAGCTTGCAACGTATACAGATGTGCACCTTATTGAGACAGCAGCAAATTTGGACGTTATTATAAATTTATACACTCCTAAATTGTGCAATGTCATTTACTAATATTTAAAAAATGTAAAAGTTAGAATGATATTGAATTTTAAATCAATGGCAATGGAAATCAAAAGGAATTTTAAAATATTTTCTTGCTATTTTCTAGGCAATTAACAAATTACTCTTTGTAAAAAATATCCTCTGTATTTTTGGGGATGTAGAAAGATTTTGTAAATAGGTGGATGGGTAGTAAAATATAGAAAAAGTTGATGAAATGGAAATTTTAAAGAAAAACATTAAGAAATATTTACTTGTTATTTTTTACCTTAACAAGCCACAGAAACTAAAAAGAAAATGTAAGAATAGAAAAATATTGTAACCGTATGTGTAACTGTATGTGTAACTGTAGAACAAGATTTCATGGAAAATAAAAATAAATTATAAGAAATATTTTTTCATTATTTTTGACCTGAACAAAACTTGCAAAGTAAAATGGAAATGTTACATTTCTTAGTAAATGTATAAGGATTATAAATATATGCAAAATGTCATAAGGGATTAGGTGAGCAATGTATGCAATAAAAATAATAAATAATTTCGAAAAGTATATTCTTGGTATTTTTGACCGTAACAAAGCATACTAAGTAAAAAGAAAATGTTTAAATTTTTTCATTTTAATATCTGCAAGTGTTTTAAGTATTTTTATTTTCCAATATGCACTAACAATCTTGATTTATATGAATCAAATGCACATAAAAGTTGAAAATATAGAGAAATCATGGAAACAAATATTAACAAAAAATTTAAAAGAGAAAAAGAGAAGTAGAAGAAAATATTAAGAGGAAATATGTTCAAAAACATTTAAAATTTAAAACCTTAAAAAATGTATAAAACTGTCGGAAAACAAAATAAGGAAAAGATATAATCCCGTCATCATCAAGCACGATTATATTAGCAAAAAAAGTGCTTTCTAATACCGTATTATTTATTGTAGTCAAAGCAAAATATATCAATAGTGTGAGGAGCACCAAAAGCAAATGAAATGAGAAAAGTGCGAATTAAGCAAAAAATGTGAAATAAAACTTATCCTATCGAGCAAAAAATAAAAAGTAAAAATTCAAAAAAATGCAGAATAAAACGCGAAATATAAGATATAGAAAGAGCAGCGAATTCATATGTGCTTATTTTTAACAGCATCTTTCAAAAATGATTTAAAATAATTTCGTAACAAGTTTGCTAGGTTTCAAAATATGAAAATAAAAGCATAAATAGAGGATGAAGGGTTCATTTTATGGAGTGTTCTTACCATATATGGCAGTACTTTTACTTTCGTTACTTGTACCGGCTGTACTAGTAAAAAGTACGTACTTTTACTTGTACTTCGTTACTTTTCAAATTTAGTACTTTTACTTGTACTTTCGCTACTTTTTTGGGGGAAAAGTACAAGTATTTGCAACGGAAATGTTGAATGAAATCGTTACATTTTTCTAAAACTCGGTAAGCTTTCTAAAAAAAATTTTAAAAAAAAATTTACATTTGAGAAAAATGCTTATGTTTTTTTAATTTATAAAATTAATGTGCAATATGTATGCGTTCACAGCTAATTTCGTGTTTAAATACCTTGACCTTTTTAAATTGTCATTCCTGAAAGGGAAAAGACGGCTCTTTCGATCTTTTTTTAACTGCAACTATCATTGTGAGTGGAGTGTTCTCCGGAATTGTGTGTCCAGAACAGTCATTATTCCTCTTCTGAAAATTGCCTATGATAAAGGATGACATGAATAGCAAAGGTTTTGAATACCGGCGCTTTTTATCTCAAGAAAAAGTTTCAGAATGGTAAAAAGTGCACTTTGAAATTCTATAAGCCAAGTATTATGAATGTATACGATATAAGAAAAATAATTCATCCAACCTTCAAATGTGTGAAAGCTTTGATTATTCTGACATCCGTGAACAGGCTATTTCAACACCTTTTCAATTTTCTTTTTGAACTCACTAATAATACATTTTTGTCTCAATACAATTTTTACTAAATACATTTTTACCTAGTACATTTTTTACTAAAATTTTGTTTATGCCCGACCTTGTCAAACAACGCCCAGTCAAATCTCTAAGAACTTCAGAACTATTTGAGCTATTGAAAACTATTATAATTACTATTTTAACACTTGAAAACTCGAAGGTATTAATTTAGCCGCTGATACTAAAATTCATTTACAAATTTTAATTATTCCGTTAGGCAGAAATGTTCGGAAAATGATTTTCTCGCATGACTTCAGCATTAGCCATTGTTACAAATTAAACTGTAGACTGTTCTGTTTCAACTTATACTGCACATTCAATTATTTTTTACTAGCTCAAAGATCACAAAGCCATCTGAAACCCCGTGTTTGCTTTGTTTATGTTTGTGCTTTTAAAGCGCGTTTCTGTAGAGTAAAACAATTTTAAATCAGTGGTAATTTAAATAAAAAAAATAATAAACTAAAAATTAAAATCAATAGATAAAATATTTTTTTCGTGCAAATCCACAAAAAGTTTAATATTAAAATTATATTTGATTTTAAAATTATATTATACGATTATATTATAAAATTATATTATAATATTCTTCCGAATTTAAAAATAAATTAATGTCCATATCTTTCAAAATTAAAAATAATTAAATAAATTACAACAATTTTGCAAAAACATTAAAGAACATAAGAATATTATTCAATAAAATTTTAGGTTACTTTGAATTTTTGATTTCCTAGAAATGTATTTTTAAATCGTTACTTTTTTGTTTAGTACTCGTACTTTTACTTGTACTTTTTACTCGTTACTCTTCAAAATAAGAACTTTTTACTCGTTACTATTTTTAAAAATACTTGTACTTTTACTAGTTACTTTTTAAAAGTAACATTGCCATATATAGTTCTTACTGAAGTACTGAAGCGCATTTGATTTATTATTGTAGTTATCTTGGATTGGCCCGTGTCTGGATGTGCGGAAAATAATAATATTATACATGATAAATCAATGTTTATATTTCGTTAGTTTGAATTTTAATTATAAAATATTAATATTGATGATTTTAGAGATATTATTAACATTTAATAAAAAACGATTGATTTTAAAAAAAATTAAATTTTGATGATTTTAGAGATATTATTGAACTTTAATGAGAGAAAAAAATTTGTAAAATTATTCAATGATTTTACATGGAATTTAATAACATTAGTTAGATATTATTATATTATTTGGATTTTTTATCAAATTTTGAAAGAGTTAGCCTATTTTTTGGAGGGTAAATAAACATTGTTGCAAATTCTTTTAATTCTATTCATTTGATTAAAAATGGCATTTAAATAAGCGTTTCAGAAACATTAAAGTTCCATGTACTTAATTTATTCATAATAAATTTAAAGTTATTTATTTTATCGCGTAAATTAACAATACAGATATATTCTTCTTTTTTAATACTTAAATCCGAAAAATTTAAATTAATTTTATCATCATGATTACGAAGCAAGATTAATTCCTCGGGGTAAATATAATTTAACAAAATTTTATAATTTTGAAAATTAATGCTAATTAAATCATCACTAAATTTAAAATCAGTTTTAATATTATGAGTATGATTTTTTTCATAATCGTGTAAAAATAAGTTAACTAAGAGAGATGGAAAATTAGATCTTCCATCAAAGTGAACAAAATTTTGTTTTTCATTATAAAAATAATTATTAAAAAGACAAATTATTAAATTACAAATTATTAAAGATAATTAAAGATAATCGTATAATCGTAATTAAAGATAATCGTATTAAAGATAATCGTAAATAAGTAGACAAAACAAGGAGCATAGCACATCCTCCCTACTCGCCGGACATGTCACCTCCAGATTTCTTCCTCTTTCCCAGGATCAAGAATATCTTAAAAAGACACCGGTTTCAGGACATTGAAAGCATAAAACAGAATTCGACGCAGCAGCTTCAGGCCATCCGAAACATCGTTGGGCCAAGTGTTTTACTGCCAATGAAGCATATTTCGAAGGAGATTGACTCAAAACCTGTTCATGTATGTATGTTTTTACATAATAAATTCAGTCTCGAATCTTTCTGAACAGCCCTCGTATATATATATATATATATATATATATATATATATATATATATATATATATATATATATATATATATATATATATATATATATATATATATATATGTGTGTGTGTGTGTGTGTGTGTGTTCTAAAAGCATTTAACTATGTTTTTATATATACATTCGCGCCATAAAAGCTTACCATAATACAAATCTTACCATTGAATAAAACTGTTCCCTTATTACAAAATTTATTTAAAGTTTTGAGAACTGCAGGAAGGAAATCCGATTCCGGGAAATTTGTTCCACAGTTTTCTTGGTAATCAGTCAGACACTCCAAGTACACTATTTGCTCACTGAAAATTTAAATACAACAATAATAACAAAATAGTCAAAACATGCTATTGAATTAAAAAAAATATGTGGAAAGATGTAATATGAAAACAATGAACAAACTCTAAATCAAACCTGAAAAAGCGTTAAAGCAGCCTATGCCAAAAATATTTAAAATAGAAAGGAAATCAATTTTTTCTATATTATATGTATTTTTTAAAAATTGGAGTAAAAAACAGGAATAACACTTATGTTTGTTAAACAGTTATTCATAGAAGAGTTTTCACATGAACGCAAGCAAGGTGTCCCTTGAGGAAAACCTGTATTGCATATCCTGACACTCATGCATTATTCTACGTTAATCCTGCATGTTTCATGGCTTCTTGTGTTCTACTTAAATTTACTTTCTCTCTAATTTTTATAAATATTGTAAAATGGAGCAGTGGTAAATGGAGCATTTCGGTAAAATGGAGCATTCCGGTTCGAATGCTAGCGATGGCTGGTCAAAACGAATTCGAACCGACCACCGTGCTGACACAAAATATGCTCTGTGGTAGACGGATCACGGGTTAGAGTCCCCTTGCCGTCAGTCTAACCGTGGGTGGTTTTCGAGGTTTTCCTCCGTGTGTGACGCAAATGTGGGGTTCCTACCAAAGAGTCCACCATGAGGGCAAATTTCTCCCAATACTTAATCCATGAGTTCCTTTGTCTTCTGGATTGGGTTCAAAATTACTAAGCTACGAAGTCAAACATTAGTAGTAGTAAACCCGAACCTTGGTTCTGCCGTGCAATGTTGGCAATAAAATATTGTAAAATAACATCATAGGCTTTCCTTTCATATGATGCGACACTTAGCTTCAATGAAAACAGATATTTTTCCTTTTGACTAGGTTTTAATTAACTGCTAGTTTACTATTAACAAAGATGTGTATTAAAAAACTGTTATTATTTTTACAAACAATTATTCTTCATGCTTTTCATTATTTGTATATTTTCCGTTAATACTTTTTGCTTATTTCAAGCAGAATAACATTCATAAAAATATTAAACAAAGCTCGAAATCAAGATTAAAATGAAATCGACTCTTAAAATTAAATCGGTCCACACAATCCAAAAATATAAGCTTTCTTTCTCCCACTATAATCAAACGGGTGTGATTTTATGCTTTTTAAATATTCTCCACAAAAATTTTCAAAGGATTGATAATAATAAGAGGACATTCCATAATGGAACAATACATTTAATAATAAAAGGTACAGAAGCACCAACACTGCGCATAACTATAACACCAGCTCAGAGTAACGAAATCGTTAGCATAAACGAATGCTAACATAAAAAAAGACCTTTAATAAACAATTTATTCTTATAAAAGTCTTAAATATATAATTGGCATGCAAATCTTGTTTTAGTTATGCAAATCTGAAAGACTGAATAAAGACATGCAAAAATCTTTACAAGAAATATCCCATCTTTGAGCTTTTATTTACAGGCGCTGTAAATCTTGTTTTTGGCTTCTGTTTTTTGCAGTCTTGCTTTGTCTAGGCTCCCAAATGCTATAATTTGCTTGTACGGAAAACTTGATGATTAGGCCAACCATAACTTTTAAAGTGTTTCAGAAAGTATATAAAAGCCAACGCAAAATAAACTTTCTTTCAATGATGGTCATAAAATCTAAAATATATTTTGAGAAGATAAATTTATCTTAGGCTGAAAAACGTTTTATGTGCTTAATTTTTCAAATGATGATTCCTCCCAGATTTCGAAAGGTTTTTCAAAAGCAGATTCAATCTTGATGTAAAACGGTTGTTCATGCAAGCATAATGCAAACCTCATCGCGCATAAACAAGCATAGTCAAAGCTTTCACGATTTACTAGGTAATCATTTTAAACCTTGTTGGGCTTGGTAATCATTTTAAACCTTGTTGTTGATATAGGTTGTAGCTGACATTTAAATCAACCTTACACTAGGATATGGGTAAGGAAGGCCCAGGCGCACTAAAGGCTGTTGTGCCAAAGCTAGTTATGATGAAGTAGGTCATTACAGAACACACTTTATAATATGAAAACCTTAAAAATTCCACGAGTCAATTCTTCTACGTGTAATATTATAAAATATATGCTTTTTTTAACAAAAGATCTCGATAATTTTGACATGAAAAATCCCCATAAGAATATCTAAAAAACATTGAATCACGATATCGATATCGGTGATTCATTGTTCACAAATAATTTCAATATGACGAAAACCGGGTATCATGTTGAATGCAAATCTTAAAAAACATGTAATAGACCAACTGAATGTAGATTTAAATTGCAATATACAGATTTAAATATGAACAGCACACAATGTAACCAGTCAATGAAACCTCACTACAAATTAAGTCGGGTGCTTAGCATATGGAAATCGTGGAACCTGCTTTTAACAACTTAAATTTAATATCCTGAGTTACTAATCCAAATACCACTCCAAAAAAACAACAATGTCCCATGCATAATTTCATTCTATCCACTATATAATATTACTCAATTCTACTCAGTATATCCAAGGTATAAAATAGTCTAGGATTAATTTAAGAATAAGAAACTGCAGTTTAAATTTTCAGTTTTCGTTGGAGCACCCTGAAATCAAAATTAAAGTTTATTTAGGAAAATAGAAGGAAGAAGGCATAGTTTTCTTACGAACATCTAGTTGAGAGCTGATCAGCGTTTTCTGGAAAATTGTAAAATAAATCACCTGGGTCTGGACATATCACATGTAACTGTGTCTCACATTTGTCTTTTCCCCATGATGAAGTAACTGAAAAATATGCATTAATTTGAAGACTGATAAAAATATATTAAAGCAGATTGAATTTTGACATTAAAACTAAAAAAAAATAAAAATTAAAACTAATTTTCAATTAAAACTGTTTTGGCTAAATAAATTAAAACTAACATTTTCGAGTAAAACTATTAATTTCACTAGTTTAAAGTAGCTTTTGTTTTTTTCTATGATAAATATCATTATCATGAAGAAAAAATTTTGATTAGGAAACATATACTTTAATTTATTAAATTTTAACTGAAACGTAGAATTGAGAAAAAAAAAGCTGAAACCAGACATTTGCACCTGGAAGTAATTTAACCTAACCAATAAAAAATGTCAACAAGAAAATACCAGATATTCTTATTTGAAAGCATCTCAACTAAACAAAACTAATATAGAAATGCCAACAGAAAACTAATTTTCTGACATAACTATTATTTTTAATAATTTGTAGCTTGATTTAAACTAATGAAATTATTATTAAAAACTGTAACTGGAAGCGGTAAAACTCCTACTGAAACTTAACAATGAGTAATAACAGTATAACCAGGCATTCACATTTGAAAGTATCTCTCTTAAGCAAAACTAAAATAGAAAAGGCAACAGGAATTTGATTTTTTTAGCATGCCTATTATTTTTACTAAGTTGGCAAAACAGTTTTAATTTTAATTAATGTAATTATTGCTAATAAAAAGATTGTGACTAGATAACTATAACTAGAATCTGTAAAAGTCTTACTGAAACATAACAATGAGAAATAACTGTGATACCAAGCACTTTCATTTGGAAGTATCTCTCATAATCAAATCAAATATAGAAATGTCAACAGGAATTTAATTATTTTTAACAAGTCTATTATTTTTACTAAGTTGTCAAAGTAGTTTTAATTTTAATTAATGTGATTATTGTTAAAAAAGGATTGTGACTAGATAACTGTATATATTCCATAGAATTCTTTAAGAATTTTCGATTATTGTTAACAATCTTGTATCTTATAATAAATATCCTATTATAGTTCATTTAACAAAAAGAAGAAATCATTGAAACCAGACATTCTTAATTGGAAGTATCTCAACTAAACATAGCAAAAACAGAAAACAAATTTATTTTCTAACAAAGTTATTGTTTTTTACTTCCTAGTAAACACATTTTTTTGTTAATACAGCTTATGATTATAAAAAATCCTTTGCTAAAAATCATAACTAGAATTTATAAATTTCTTACCGAAAAACAACAATGAGAAGAAAACGGTGAGACTACGCATTTTCATTTGAAAGTATCTCAATTAAATCTAACTAATGTAGAACTGTAACTAGATATTTAATTTGGTAACACAGATATTATTTTCCCGTTTATCGAATCACAATACAGACATAAAGAGGAAGACTATGGTTTGTTTTCTATATTTTATATTTGCTGGCGTGATTTGGGTGTGTTTTTCTTTTATTCGTAATATTTTCCTCTTTGTACAGTAAAATAATGCGCAAATGACGTGTGCTGAATTTCAGATGCTCATTTATCAAAGTAGGACAATATATTTGGATAAAGTGAAAAATATCAAGGTCATGAATAACAAAAAAGTATGTAATATCTCTAACATCCATTAGCAGTAAAAGTTTTTTCTTTCATAATTACATAACTTTTATTCTCTTGTATTGGGTAATTTTAACATGACATAATTAACCGAAACAATGTTATTTTTGTGCTTTAAATATCTGTGGTTTCATTATGATGATACTGCTCATTTCCTTTAAAGAAAAGATTGTAATATTAAATAAGTTGCAAGTTATCGTATTTACAAAAATAACTTTGCACCGGCATTATTTAAAGAGAATCTAAAATAAATAAGATTCTTAAAACTATGTATTTCTATTCAGTTTCAAAATACTTTTAAACTCTACCCATTTAATAATTGCTATCGAATGTATACTTCATAAAATGATCCCTGATTCTTAAATACAATAAAATTATACCAATTTCCTGCCTCTTATAAAATTTCCTCCATTTCTTAAATTCTATATAATTTTAATAAGCATTTTCTTGTTACTTTAAGGTTTTAACCAGTTCCCAAACATTGTAAAATTTTTATTTCCTTATTACGATGAATTTTTTCCCATTTCCTAAATACTATGAAAGACTAATTTTCTAGATACTATAAGATTATGTTCCTAAACATAATAAAATTTTATTCATTCCCTTACGAAATTTTACCTATTTCATAAATACTATAAAAATCCATTCATATTCTAAACACTATAAATTTCTACAAATTCGTAATATAATGTAACATCCTACTTATTTTCAATGGATACCCGCTACGATGGCTGACTGGGGTAAAGCAAATAAATTAATATTCTACCTATTTCCGGAATGCTATAAAATTTGAACCATGTCCTAAATTCTGTAAAATATTTACTTTTTAGGGAGAAAGTTTTGCCTTATTCCCAAATTTTAGCTTGTAGTACTGTATGCAGGAAGTAAGTAATAATCCACCCAGAAATTTCAGATTTATTGGTTGTTTAAAATGCTTGTTTGGTTTAAAAAAATAGAAGAGCAAAATATTTTTAAAAATGCGGAAAATTGCTCTGAAAGTTACGACACTTTATTAAACCAATTGTACTCTTTAAGATAATGCTGAATTATTTTCTAGTTAGTTAATTGAATTTGTAATATCAAGCAATTAAAATGTGTTTTTTCAAGTAGAGTGAATAAGCTAAAATAAGCCAAGTTAATTAAAAACGTTATATATATATCTTTCTTAAGGACAAGATTTCAATTTTAGATTTTATCAACTACTATTTTTTGCATATTCATTAGAATATTTCACAGGAAAATATATTTGTGCAATCTGTTGCAGACACCTAGTCCCGGTACTAAGTATAGAAAGGGTAGATCAAGATAAAACAAGCATACTCTTTACCGATTTTGTTAGGCTTAACGAAAAAGATTATTTTTCGCACAAAAATTATTTTGACCTAACGAAAATGGCATTTTAGTATTTGTGTATCTTATTTAAGTGCTGTAGCATTTTATTTTCTTATTAAATTTATTTTTAAGAAAAAACTTGCAAGTTTTCTTGCTCATGGCTGCAAAAATCTGATATTTTTTATTGCAAAAGCACTTGACTTTACATCATTGGCCCCCATGCATCAAAGATGCATGAGATTGGAGCATATAAAACAAAAACTGAACCAGTGGACTATACAAGAGCAATATAATAACAAGAACAATAAATACTTGCAAAACGTGAACCACTTAAAGATGAACGAGAATCAGTCGCTGGATACCAATTGCATCAACTCCCGAGCCCGCCAGTATCGACTGAATAAATCTTGTTCATTTAATGAAGAACAACTGAGCAAATTATCTTTGTCAAAGTTCTGGTTGCGCAAAGTGCACATAGGACTGCCAAATATACCAATTCTGTATAGATGTTTAGCAAGGCAGTCATGTCCAGTGTCCAGACGGAACGCCGCTACTGCAGTGGATCTAGGGGAGTTGGAATTTTATTAATTGAATACCTCCATTTCTTATTCTTGATTTCTTCTACTAAATTAGCATCATAGCTTTTCTTCACAATATTTTTTATAATTCCTTTAATTTATGAAAATGGTACTTTGGCATTACTTGCCTGCAAAATCTCTGCTCCCTTCTCTGCTAATGTATCAGCCCATTCGTTACTATTTATTCCTACACAAGATGGAATCCACAGCAGAACAACAGTCCTTCCCTCAGAAGCTAGGAGATTAATATTTCTTCTGCAGGAGACAATAATATTTGACTCTGCAACATTATGTGCAAAACCTGATATAATCCCCAACATAGTATATAGTGACTATTGTTACCGATATCAACTAGATGTATGTAAAATTAATTCAACAAAAAATCTCACATTTTTGAGAAAAATTTTGAAATTTTTTTTTCTTATTGTAGATCACTAAATGTACAATTTAAGGATATATATTTTTTAAACATAATTAAATTTTGCAACACATATGTTTGAGCAATTAGATTTTAAGTAAACCTATAGTCTTTTAAAAGTTTTTCTTCTTTATTTTTACCCTCCATAGCCTTATGCACTACACTAGCTCTATTTTAAATGATAAAATAATTTTCGTTCACAACATAGCAGAAAGTCTTTTATTTTTACCTTTGAACCTTAATCTCCTTAAGAATTGTAGACAAAAAATAATTTTATTTACATTTCTTTTATGCTGCTCGATGAAAACTCTCAATTGTTTAAAAGGATTTTTCAAATTAAGGTTAAGAAAGTTTCTCAATTTAAACCTCGCAATCTGTTTTAAGATCACGAATAATTGATGGCAAAAAACATAAAGGTGCCTTTGTTTTAACAAGATTAGTTCATCTTAAAAAAAAACATTGCCAGAGGAAAAAAGCAAGCTACCATCTAATACACTCTTTCTTAACGTTTTTACCATCATTCTTATTATTTGTTTACTGGCGTTCCTAAATAATTTACTACATCTTTTGACATTGAAAAAAATTGAGCAACGTTTTTCCATTAAGCACATAATTTATTCACGCACAGTGTTGATACGTGCCATATATTTGAAAAGGCGAAATACATAAAATCTTCGCAATAAGAATTGCAAAGAAAAGGAATTCATTCATAATGTATGCGTTCGATACGACTTACTGCGGAAGAAAATGTGGAAACTGAAATTGATTCTTTTATTTGTTATGAGTAGTTTCGATTAAAGATTGTTTTTAGAATATGATTCATTTTTATTGAATTTTCGCTCTGCATATATTTTTGAAAAAATTAAATATACAAATACTAAAAATAAATGGTTTTAAAGTAATATCGTTATGAGACCTTATTAACAAAATGCAAAATATTTTTTCTTATAAAAGATATAATTGGTTAAATTATCAACTTAGTGAATTGTTAATAACTTATTTTATTTTAATTTTCTTTTTTACAAGTGTCGTTGAACAGCCGACCCAATTTTGGGGCTTACGACCAACTAATGTTCAACTCCGTAGCCGAGTAATTCTGAACACAATCCAGAAGACAAGGGAACTCTTGAATCAAGTATTGAGAGCAATTTGCCTTGGTGGAAAACTTTTTGATGTAACTAACCAGCATTTGCGTTACATGGAGACGAAGACCTCAAAAACCTCTCACGGTTACTTGACGGCAAGGGGAATCTAACCCATGATCCATCTACCCCTGAGGATATTTTGCGTCAGCGCTGTGGTCGGTGCAAGCCGGATGCGGAATTCTTATCGACCAGCCATCGATGGGATTCTCACCCGATTCACCTCATGGGATGGCGAACCCTCTATCCTCTGAGTCATCTCGACTCATTAATAACTTATTAAAGAAATGTGAAATCATTTACTACTTCTTTTGTCATTAAAAAAGTTCTACAACATCTTTCCGTTAGGCACATAATTTATTCACGCACAAGGTTGATGCGTGCGATATATTTGAAAAGGCGAAATATATAAAATCTTTGGAATAAGAATTGCAAAGAAAAGGAATTCATTCATAATATATGCATTCGATACGACTTACAGGGAAAGCTGAAATTGATTCATTGTTTGTTATGAGTAGTTTCGATTAAAGATTGTTTTTGGAACATGATTCATTATTCCAAGTTCTTTAACTGCAAATATTTTTTAAGAAATTAAATATGTAAATACTAAAAATGAATGGTCATAAAGTAGTTTCGTTTTGAAAACTAAACGAAATAATGTGTAAAATCTTCGAAATAAGAATTGCAAAGAAAGGGAATTCATTCATAATGTACGCGTTCTACACAACTTATTGGGGTGGAAATATGAAAACTGAAATTGATTCTTATAAGTAGCGTAGAGTAGTTTTGATTGAACATTGGTTTTAGAATATGAATCATCATTTTCTTCTGTTTACTCTGCGAATGTTTTTGCATAGATGAAATATATAAATGCTAAAAATAAGGGGTTTAAAAGTAGTTTTGTTAATAGAGCTTAGTAAAGAAATGTACATTTGCTGAGAAATTTATTTTTATAAGAATGCTTTATTATAAAAAATTGATATCAGATGTTTTATTATAAAAAATTGATTACTCATGTTATTTTTATTTCTCACAAGATCATTCAATGAAATATTTTTGTTAGAAAGATATAAATTACAGTAGTTTTCAAAAAGCAGCTTACTGTTTTTTTTTTTGTTATTAATTATCAAATCTTATTATTAATTCTGTTTTTAAAATCAATGATAATGTAACTTCGTATGAAATATATATTCATAAACTGAAATTTTTTTTATTTCCGGAATATTTACTATACATCGTTGATATTTGAATTTTCTCTCCATATGTTACTCAAGAAGTGAATTAAATAAAATTCGAAAACTAAATTATAAGAAATTTAATGGGTGAATTATGTAAAATTAAAGAACTGTATTACATGGACCTCGTTTATTACAGCACAGGAAATAACAGAAATAATTTATATTAATTGAATTAATTGAATTTCCAGAACTTTTCAATATTTAATTAATAACAATAAATTACATCCACTTCCTAATTATTACAAAATTTGTTATTTTATTAGGAGACAGTTTTGTACATTTCACAAATTTTAACTTTTTGTACTGTATGAAGGAATAACCCACCTATTATTTACCTACCTATTAATAACCTACCTAAAAATTATAATAACCTATCTACCAAGTAATAATCTACCTAGATATTTTAGACTGATTGATTATTTAAAATTTTTGTGTAATATATAAGAGATAAAAATATAAGAACTTCAAAAATAAAAGAGCTTCAAAAAATATTAATAAAATTGTGGAAAATCGATCTCAGATGCAGCAAATTATTGTACCTTGGACCATTGAAGGTATTAAATTATAGCATAACTTCCTTGCTAGTAGGCTAAAATTTTTAACATAAAATTGCAACGAATTCACTAAATTTAAGATATATATGATAGCAAACTATAACTAACACATAATATAATTCATTCAAATCAATACCATTTTTATATTATGTTTCGCAAGTTCATATTTACTTTCCTAAATTAATGTTTTATTTCTCAGTGAATGAAATCGAAGAAAAAAGTACTTCAGTCTCAGCTATTTAAATCGAAAAGAGTTCTGCACTTTCTTAGTAAACGGTACTTAAAGTTCGCATTTCTAATTTTATTCTAAGAGGTGAAGATTTCAAGCAAATGATGAATACAATAGAAAGCGACCCCGCTTTTCCTCATCACCTTAAGTCCTTTATTCCATCTTTAAATATTTTCCTTCGATGAAATGAAATGAATTGATAGCGAGCAAGAAAAGGGGAAATAGATTTCTATGAGTAGGAAAAAAACGTTTTCAGGATCATACTGTTTAATTTACGAATCACAATGGAATTTTGCTTTTGAATGGAGTTTTTTCCGTTTCTTCCGTTGAAAGATGTTTCGGCAGGCGACACTATTTAACTGCAAAACACAATAAACTGGAAATCTTCTCTCGTCGGCAAACACCCACTCAGGGACTAATATAGGGGGTAAGGACATTTAACTTTCCCCGGGGGGGTTCAGAAAAGCAACACGCTTTTGACAGACCGGTTTTACGCACAAAAAGTGGCGTTCGCGTCGTTCCAGTGATTATTTTCTAACATCCCCGCCGTACCTTAGCATTGCGCGTAATCGATGTTGATCATTAAAAAGCAATTTAATTTAAATTCTAAAATTTTTTCATTTCCGTAAACCAGTATATTATTTTGTATATTGTTTAAAGATGTCTATTCATTGCTCATAATTTATTTGTTAGTTTATAGAACCTTTAAAAGCAGAGATCATTCCGATTACGAGCAATTATATACTATAGTTTCGGTTTTGTTTAGTTTCGGTTTACAGAACTTAGGATAATTAAAATCGAAGGAAGGATATTTGCTTATTCAACCATAGTTATTAGTTTGGAGAGTCTGGTTCTATTATAACTGAAGTATAGATGCTTATATTAGCTTTTTTTTATATTTAAAAATATGATTTAACAGAACGAGTTCAAAACTAAAATCCTTTGAATTTTATAAGTTTACTATTATTGTTTTAAAATCGTTAGAATTAAAAATGCACATTAATGACATATTTTTTTAAAACAAAATATAAGCCATAATTAATTTTGTTAAATTTTCGTAATCGTAAATTTGTTAAATTTTCCGATGAGAATTAAAAATAATTATTTGTAGCATTTATTATGAATTTGATTGAACTATCTATTAATTTCCGATCCTTATTAATGCCTTTGCACAAATAATTATTCAAATTATTATTATAATATATATATGTGTGTGTGTGTGTGTGTGTGTGTGTGTGCGTGCGTGTGTGTGTATTTAATTGCCCACAATCAAATGCTCTTCATTTTGTTTTGATTTAACAAGGAATAAAGATTGAATAACTCATAATTTATGTAAATATTTAAACATTGCTGCCTTCATGAATGCTTTTTTAATAAAACAATCATATTTTGCGTTACGCGTAAATGGAAACCACGAAAAGATCATTCAGATTGCTTGACGCTTAAGGAGTTCCAGCGAAATGCTCAGTAATCGTAATGAATATTTTTATATAATAAATCATTTTTTTAGCGTCTTTGACAGACGGTCAATTATTTCGGTGAATATAGCGAGATGCTCTTCATATTTTTTGTAATTTTAAACTCATTCCAAAAATCAAAGTAACGTGCAATTTAAATATTAGAGTAAAATAATGTTTATAAAAGCTTTTGTGGTAACCTATATATTATTTAAAATTAAATTAAAATTTAGATAAATCAAATGTGGCGTTAAATGCAAAGGAAAACCACGAAAAGTCTTCTAGATAACTGAACAATAATGACAATACAGCTGTATGTTCATTATCGCAATGAATTATTCTTTTAACCATTAATTTTTTTATCATTCTTGACAGACAATTTGTCATCTTAGTGGATGTTGTGAAATACTTTTCTTATATTTTTAACTTTTAACACGACCCAGAAATCAAAGTAACTTGCAATTTAAATATCAGAGAAAAATCATGTTTATAAAAGCTTTTGTAGTAACCTATATATTATTTAAAATTTAGACAAATCAAAAGTTGCGTTAAATGCAAAGGAAAACCACGAAAAAGTCTTTTAGATAACTGAACAATAATAACAATACAACTGTATGTTCATTATCGCAATGAATTATTTTTTTAACTATTAATTTTTTTATCATTCTTGACAGACAATTTGTCATCTTAGTGGATGTTGTGAAATACTTTTCTTATATTTTTAACTTTTAACACGATTCAGAAATCAAAGTAACTTGCAATTTAAATATCAGAGAAAAATCATGTTTATAAAAGCTTTTGTAGTAACCTATATATTATTTAAAATTAAATTAAAATTTAGACAAATCAAATGTGGCGTTAAATGCAAAGGAAAACCACGAAAAAGTCTTCTAGATAACTGAACAATAATAACAATACGGCTGTATGTTCATTATCGCAATGAATTATTTTTTTAACCATTAATTTTTTTATCATTCTTGACAGACAATTTGTCATCTTAGTGGATGTTGTGAAATACTTTTCTTATATTTTTAACTTTTAACACGATTCAGAAATCAAAGTAACTTGCAATTTAAATATCAGAGAAAAATCATGTTTATAAAAGCTTTTGTAGTAACCTATATATTATTTAAAATTAAATTAAAATTTAGACAAATCAAAAGTTGCGTTAAATGCAAAGGAAAACCACGAAAAAGTCTTTTAGATAACTGAACAATAATAACAATACAGCTGTATGTTCATTATCGCAATGAATTATTTTTTTAACTATTAATTTTTTTATCATTCTTGACAGACAATTTGTCATCTTAGTGGATGTTGTGAAATACTTTTCTTATATATTTAACTTTTAACACGATTCAGAAATTAAAGTAACTTGCAATTTAAATATCAGAGAAAAATCATGTTTATAAAAGCTTTTGTAGTAACCTATATATTATTTAAAATTTAGACAAATCAAAAGTTGCGTTAAATGCAAAGGAAAACCACGAAAAAGTCTTTTAGATAACTGAACAATAATAACAATACAGCTGTATGTTCATTATCGCAATGAATTATTTTTTTAACTATTAATTTTTTTATCATTCTTGACAGACAATTTGTCATCTTAGTGGATGTTGTGAAATACTTTTCTTATATATTTAACTTTTAACACGATTCAGAAATTAAAGTAACTTGCAATTTAAATATCAGAGAAAAATCATGTTTATAAAAGCTTTTGTAGTAACCTATATATTATTTAAAATTAAATTAAAATTTAGTCAAATCAAATGTGGCGTTAAATGCAAAGGAAAACCACGAAAAAGTCTTCTAGATAACTGAACAATAATAACAATACAACTGTATGTTCATTATCGCAATGAATTATTTTTTTAACTATTAATTTTTTTATCATTCTTGACAGACAATTTGTCATCTTAGCGGATGTTGTGAAATACTTTTCTTATATTTTTAACTTTTAACACGACCCAGAAATCAAAGTAACTTGCAATTTAAATATCAGAGAAAAATCATGTTTATAAAAGCTTTTGTAGTAAATGAAATGAAAAAATTTGAAATTTTGAATGAAAATAATTAGAATTTCCATTACACATAAATGAAAACCAAGAAAACGCTTTATTAGCAAACTAATTGTACGCTAACAGGCTAGCTTGGAATGTTTACTAAAATTCTCTTTATTTTATTTATTTTTCGTAAGTACATAAATTGTGTGTTTTATTTCATTTCAAATATTTGAATTTCAGAATGATATAGAGAATTAATTTTAAGAACATACTAGTTTTCTTTTTTTTTTTTTAATTTTAAAATTTAAAAATTATAAATCTTTAAAAAAATCTGAAAAAAAAAATTTCATAAAATTTGCGAATTTCAGATTTTTCTGGCAAAGAAACTAAATGTTATCAATTATTATTAATCATTACAACTTATATAAATCAAATAAAAAAAGAACAAATTATGTACAGCTGCAATAAACAAAAACCGCAGTTCACTAGAGGGCGTGGATATAGAGTACAAACTGGTTACTAGACCAGTGTTGTCAACGTTCACCGTGACGTCCGTTTGGTCGAGTGATTGATCTTTCTGCCTTTATATCTATGCACCCACTGCAAGAGCCAGTAATTGTTGAATGTATTTACGAACAAGGTGTATTCTATAAGGAATAAATAATGTGTAAAGGTTTCCGTATTGAAGAGAATCAAATATATTATTTTCGTTTTTGTAGTTGAATTCTTTTGAAACGGTGAACTTTCTTTTCGAAATCCGTTTTTACAGAAGTATTTTTAAGTAAAGTTTGCGAAAGCAAACACTTATTTTGATTGGTTTAAGGAAAACAGGACTTTTTCAACAGATTAGATAGAAACCAATTTTTTTATGTGTTATTTGACTATAAATACTATATTTCTAGAGAATTTGATTTGTATTTTTAGGAAGAAAATTAAATAAGTAGACGTAAATATTACAATGTTAGAAATTTAATTTCAATAATTTATATTAACAGAAATTTGTCGTATTATTTTATTTGTGTGAAACAGCAAAAATCAACGCTATCTTAAATGAAATCTCTTAGAAAGAGAAATATTCCAAATATATACCATTTTTAATAACTTATGATCTAATGAGTAATAATCAAAGTATCTTCAAGTAGCAATATTAAACGTTTGTGAGGAGTACCTTAAATATTATGATTAATTAGTAATAAACATTATTAAAAGTTGAAAATATTGTTAATACCAAAAGTGTAACACTTAAACTATAAGAATAATAAACGAATGATCTTCTAAAGGTAAACGTTGTAAAAGTTATTGACCTAAATAACTTTTGCTTTAATTGTCAGATTTTCATTTACAAAGTTGCAATCTAATAGTTCGAAAGTAGCACCTTATCTGTGCAAAGTCACTAGTTTAAAAAAAACTGATTTCAGTTAAAGGTGGTGTTAACTCTAAAAGTGTTGCAAATTATATTGTTAAACAAAAGTTCTTAGAAAAAGAAATACTGTTGAAATTAATCATCGATAATAATTTTTGATATCGTGATCGGATTACCAATTCTTACCAGTTAAAATTAGCACGAATAAAAATCTCCAAAACAGCATTATTCTTCTTTATCCTTAAGTTAGCTTTGTAAAAGCTAATTCTAATCGAACAACTTGAGTTTTATATAACAAAAAATTCGTGATTTGTTTCAACTTTCACAATAAAAAATTTATTGAACAAGGAAGATAAGCAACAATAGCTTTATTGCAGGAAGAAAAAGTCTTTGTATCTGATAGATTTCCGCTAAAAAATTAGTAAACATGATATTTGCTGCTCTATAATATTTATACAGGAAAAGCTGAATTCATAAAAGGTGAATTCATGACCTTAACATTTTAAAATGACCCAGGTTTCTTTTTTCTAATATTTGATACGTGGTTGCTAGAGTATTTTAAAATATGCAAAAAAACATGGTTAAAATTAGTTGAAGTCTTAATAACTGTAGAATTATGACTTAAATATGCTAATTAAGAAAAAACCAAATAAAATTTTTCTGTCGAAGGAGGCGTTGATGTTGCTAAAAAAAATCATCATCTATAAATTTTTATCTCGTAATCAGGCTTTCATGAACAAAGTTGAAATCTTAATAATCAAAGAGATACACTTTAATTAATAAATTTAATGATTAATTATGCAATTTTCGACCTATGTCATAGAATATTCAAATCGTCGCTTATATCATATTTTGAAAATCTTGGTTTTATGAATGTATTATGACGGCGAACTTTCTTTTCTAAGTTCGTTTTAAAACAAGCATTTTCAACAAATTAGATAAAAACTAATTTTCTTATGCAATCTTTAACTAAAAATAATATATTGCTAAAGAATTTGCTTAGTATTTTTAGATGGAAATTTCATTCAGTAGATGCAATATTTCATTACATATTTCATATTTTGATATTATATCGAAGTGAAATTTATCCTAAATCAGTTAAAAAAAACACTAATAACCTTTTTTTGAAAAGTTATATTTTATGAGAAAATATACGATTGCGATGAATCTGCATCATAATAATAGCATCCTAGTAGCAGTGATGCATTAATTGCATCATAATACAATCTCAGATAAATGGTAAAATTTTTATTGTACTGCATCATTTAATCGCATTCGTACTTCAGTGTAAATACAACTAAAAATAAAAAAACTTTTTACCCCCTATGCCCACCTGGATATTAACTGGATAGTCACTCGGGTATGAGAAGGGCATATTTCTTGACCATTCCCTCAGGGGCATCATATTAACTATGCCAAAATTGATCCCACAGTAAGATGGACAGCTAGTACAAAGAAGAGAAGGAAAAAGAACATCCTTATACAAGAATTGAATTACTTAAGGCATCCTTATACATGCCTTATACAAGAATTGAATCCAGGACCTTGAGGTCAGCTCCTTGACCACTAAACAGCCTGGTCTTGAAAAATGAAAAAACAATAAAGTAATAATTCTCAAAGCAATCGATGTATTTTGATAAAGTTCCAATTCTAAGTTTCGATATTAGTTGAGATTTCGACTGCATCGGGATTTTGGTTTCTTACATGTTTATTTGTGAAGATTTTAACTTTTGTTGGTGGTTGGATTGCGTGAATTTGTCTACAATTTCCATAGAGGTTGGTATAAGGGAGTTAGAGATAGCTTTTTAATTCATTCTGGTGAACGAAGTGGGGTCATACATATAACACGTGACAGGTTTGGAAAAGTTGCCGCATTTGGCGAGCGACTGTGAAATTGCGTTATTGGTGACAAAATCGCAATCTCGTTTGATTTTTCGCTTTACTTCCCTTCATATATCTACGAGCATACTTCTTTAAGAGAAAAAACAGAAAACTGTTTTCCCCTATTAATTGTTAAGTATTGTATTTCTGTAACAAAATAAAGAAAAAACGTTAAACAGGTTTACTAAAAAAGGAGAACCATTTCCAATATAATTTATTTACATTTGTGATAAAGAGAGCAAAAAAATTGGCTTCTCGGTTAGAAATGAAGTTAAATAAAAAAAAACAATAGAAAGCTGCACTCATGTAAATAACATGGATAAATTATTTCATTTTTAACCACATGAAACTTTTTACACATGATAAACATTTCAAAATATCACACACTTATTCTGCACTAGATAACTCTTATTATTTTTTTTAAGTTTCTAGAAAGATAACATAAATTAAATAAATAAAGCAAAAGTCCTAATTTTTTTTTTGAATTGCTTACTAAAAATATTTAATATATGATGTTTTCAATTTTAATCAATTTTTTCTTTAATTTATCATTAAAAAAATTTACAAACACTTTTGAGACTGAAAAACACACACATTTGCATCAATAATCCAAACTTTTGAATAAATAACTGAAAATAATATTTTGAATTAATGTAATGTATGTATGTTGTAAAAAAGATAAATCTAGATTAAATTATATTTGAGAAGAAAAAAAAAGACCGAAAATATTTAAGTCATTAAAAAATTAAAATTCTTTCAAAATGGTATGCAAAAGTTCTACTAAAAATATGAAATATTAAATTAAATAAAATTAGAAATAGTATATAAAATAAAAAATACGAAGTGAAAATATAAATTACCTTCCATTTTTAATTTAAAAGAAAATTCAAGACTTTTCAAAGGTCTCAATACTTATATAGTGTTTAATCTGTTGTTGTCGAAAAAAAATTTTTCAAATTAATTTATCCTCGGCCTTTAAATTATAGGTAATTTTTATTAGAAAATTTTTACTATTTTTTAAATGACATAAAGATGACCTTCTCTAAAGGATGAAAATGTAGATTCCATGGTAGGTATACATATATTTGCTTTTAATATGCAAAACAAATGTCATTTTTTATTATTTTTTCACGCAGCAAAAATTTACTATATTATTATTTAAATACGTGAAACATATGTGTAATTTGTGTCGGAAAGCAAATTTTACATATTCTAAAATTCCGGCTTCACTGTGTCAACTTAAACTTTTACGCATATATCGAAATAAAAAATTCATTAAAAATATAAATTAATAAATTTGAATTAAAGTTTTAAAAAAATATCAAATATTTATATTTAGTTACGTTAAATATTTTACTACAAAAAAAATTTATTTTAGTTTTCGAACTATTCGTCGTAAAATTCTAAACTATACGTTGATTATTTACCCCTCGAGATTGATCTAAACTGTCCGAAGATTTCATTCTGTCCCCCAAAAAAAATAATTCTTCCCCTTTTGGTACGTAGAGAAACTTTTGAATATCTCCAAACTTGCACCAAATGAAAGAAAAAATCTATAAAATACTTCTTAACTAAAAGTATAAATACAATAAATATAAATAAACTTTACATGTGAAACGTTACAGGTCCTCCTTTAATGAATTTTTCTTTGCAGTTGGAGGTACATTAATATTTAACCATATTTCAGCCTGGCTTTTAACTAAACACCACTGAACTCCATGTAAAATCTTACCCCAGTCGAAAGAAGGGTCACCCAGTCACGTGATTAAAATCTGTTCAGCAGTCAGTGGTGCTTGTCTCGTTTTTCGAAAACGGATGCTCCCTCTAATCACGGGTGGAGTGTTGCACTAAAACTTAGTCTAAAAAGGCCAATTTCCGCTTCAAATTCATACTCCAACGATATTTTATACACTAGATAAAAGTTTAGTTAGTCCACTTCCATGTTGAAAAGCTTCCGCGTCATCATCAAATGCCTCGATGCATAAAATAACCAAAAATTGATTTCAAATTCATAGCTGAGTTTAAAAAGGTTCTAAATAAACTAAATATTTGGTGAGCCTAATGTTTTGCTGACAATCTTCAAGACGGCTATAGCAAACTGTGCTGACTACAACTGGATTGAGCATGAAATCTTCATAGAAAGTTTGGTAGATAAAATAACCAAAAATCGATTTTTGGTTCAAGTTACAGATATTATCTTTTAACATTGAATCAGTTTTTCTGAAATTTTAAGGCCATTTTAACCATGTTTTTTTGTATACTTTAAAATACTCTAGGAACCACATATCAAATATTAGGAAAAAAACCTGGGTCATTTTAAAATGTTAAGGTCATGAATTCCCCTTTTATGAATTCAGCTTTTTCTGTACAAATATTGTAGAACAGCAAATATCATGTTTACTAATTTCTTAGCGGAAATCTACCAGATACAAAGACTTTTCCTTCCTACAATAAAACTATTGTTGCTTATCTTCCTTGTTCAATTAATTTTCTATTGTGAAAACTGAAACAAATCAGGAATTTTTTGTTATATAAAACTCAAGGTGTTGTATTAGAATCAGTTTTTACAAAGCTAACGTAAAAATAAAGAAGAACAATGCTGTTTTGGAGATTTTTATTCGTGCTAATTTTTACTGGTAAGAAATCAAAATTATTTCTGAATTTTAAATAAACACTTTATTCGTGTTAATTTTTTCATCCACGTCATTTATTAATATTCTAGAATTTTATTTATGAAACTATATAATTTGATTTAAAATCTCTTTATTGAAAATATTAATCTTCGACAAAGCTTGTTGGAAAATAATTTATTTCCTAGGAAGGCACAGTTGCCAATCTCAAAAATTTATATGTGTGTTGATTGCTTATCGTATCAACTAATTATTATATAAAGCAAACAAATTTTGTGTAATTTAAGAAGATGATTGGATTATATGCAATATAAATAATTTTAAGAATTTATTATTTGCAAACTTAGCAATAACTTATATAGATTCCAAAATGATCCTGTTATGCAAAAAAATCGTAAAAATATTTCAACATTACCACAAAAATTTCAGACAAAATGTTTTTTAAATAAAGCAATAAAATATAAAAGAATAAAAACTAAACATATCCGTATAAAATGATACCCACAATCCATATGTCGTTAACTTATACCATTTCCAATTCGACACATGCAATTCTAACCTGTTGCAGCTTGTTATACTTAATTATATAATATTAACAAAAACATTTATGTTTTTTAAATGAAGCCATCATTTTAGCCCTTTATACGGTCATTTTTATCGAGTAATCTTATGATAAAAATTTTTGGGATTGAGATAAATTTATGAAACAAAATCCCTTTAAGTTAATGCATATTAACTAATTTGATTGATTTTAAAAACCATTTTTTGGTGGGGTAGAGTGGGTATTTTTAAAGTTTTTTAAACTGTTTAGCACCTGCTCTTTTAAATATCCGAATTCATAACTTCTGTGCTTATACCAACAATTAAACGGGATGAGAAATTATCGAATGAATGAACGAGTAATGGACAAAAGAAAATATCTCTCCCTTTTTGAAAAAGTGTTTTTTTTCTATATATATAAAGGTTTGTTCAATATATAATATTGTAGGAAGATATGCGCTTGATATTACTCATGTATATAATCGCGGTCCTAAAAAGATTAATAGATAAATTATTTTTCTAGCATGATCTGAAAAAGGAAAAGATATGAGTAAACAGGGTGGTAATAATTAAGGTCTTCCTTTATTTACAGTGTAAATGCTGTCATCCTTTATTTACGCAGTCACTAATATCATACATGCAACACTTTTGTCTTTCAACATAACTTTCTAATTTTCTGGTAAGGGACAATAGATGTGAGAAAAAGGGGACGATAAAAGTTAGGGTTTAGGTAGCAAGCGTTTTAAATAATATTTAAGCAAATTTGCAGATTACGAGTTAATTTATGTTGCATGCCATCTTTTTTTTTGCATGATAATACTTACACGCTGCAGGATTTCAAACATTTTTGTCTTGTTATAAATTCTTTTTCTGAAACACTGTTAGAAATTTTTTGGAAAAAAATCGTTAAATAACAATTTATTTAATTTTTATATACCATATTCAAATAAAACAGTCAAATAACCATAAATAAGATTGTAATCAAACTGTTAACTGTTAGAAAAACCATTAATAAACTGCTTTCAGCTAATATGATTAAAGAACCAGAAATTTTTCTCACCATCTAAGACCACTTAATGAAGCCGCTCAGTTCCTTGCAATTGCGTAAGTATTGTTGCCGAGAAGGCTAATCTGTCAGTCTCACGATCAGCAGAACTGGGGCTCGAGTCCCTACGTTGACACCACGATATATCCTCCATTCCCTTAAGAACATGAAAAGTTTCCGGCGTTCTGCACTTGCCAATGCCCAAAACCTAACAAAAAGATTAGCACGTATGTCCAGTTAAGTTTACCGCTTTGAAGCCATGATTAAAATGGTTAAAAAAAACGTATAGTTTTTATTCATGGTTTGATGACCATACTAGTTGCAAACGGTTTCAAAACCGTAACGGTAAAATATGTCATTTGCTGTAAACTTTACGGTTAATAGGATGGACAGACTGCTGCAGCTTATTTTACCGTAGTCTTAGAATGAAAATTTCAACAGTGTAAAAGTACAAGAGATCAGTTGATAGGGTGGCAATAAGTGTTACAGTCTTCTTTAGTTTACATTTTAAATAGTGTCATCCTTTGTTTTACATGGTCTCTGGTGTCATACACTATCAAGAAATGGATACTCAAATGTCAAGAAACTCTTTTCTTTTATCACGAAACCGATTCCTTATATGCTCCGAGTGAATTTTTCGTCAAAGTGACGGAATAAATATCGTGTTTTCTTCAAAGAAACGAATTTCGCCAAAATTTTTAAAAAAATATTTCGACTTTCTATTTTCGAACAGAATAAAACAACAAATCGTAGTCCATAAACTATGACTTTATAGTTGGCACCGTTTAAGTAGATCAATGTTTCCCTAACGACAGGTAGAACACATAGTTAAATTGCACCCATTCCCGAAGCAGGATCCGAACCTGGAATCTTCCAGGTATGAGGTCAACACCTTGACCTCCTTAAAGTCCCGGACGTAGCATTATTTCCGATCGTCTAGTCTTCATCTTAGTATTGTCATTCTAGTTAACGATCTTCAACGATTCTCTACGATGAGATTTCAAGTTGGAGAAACATTTTCATCATACATTTTAGAGTTCCCGTTTCGCTTCAAATCACGTGATTTTGTGACGAAATAATTCTCAAAATTAACGAACTCAAGGTTCAAGGATTGCTGATATTTTAAGTCTTATTATTAAGTCTTATTATTAAGCCTTATTATTAAGATTGCTAACAAGCTCAAGGATTGCTGAATTGTCAGAAGTGAGAGTTTTTCGTCTGAGACTATAATAAACATTGTAAATAATATTCGAGCAAATTTTTCTATATTTATTTAAGAGGGATTTTTTTATATTGCATGCATGCCAACTTTGGCTTACATTGTCACTAATGTCATACACGTTGTTATATAGGGAACACTTAAGTCTTGTTTTAATATAAATTCTTTTTCTAGTATGGTCTGGAAAAGGACACGAGACATTAGAACAGGGTGGCAATAGGTGTTAATAAGTCTTCTTTCATTTGCATTGTAAATAAAATCATATTTTGTTTCATTTGGTTCATGATGCAATGTATGTTTTTAACTTCAAACACTTTTGTCTTTGATTAATTTAATATACATTCGTTTTTATTATAATCTAGAAAGGGACAGAGATGACTGAAAAAGGGGACTAGACTAGGAATTTAGTGTTATCTTCTGTTTACATCGTCCGAAATGTAATCTCTTGTCAACAGTAAATGTAGTTAGATTTCCAAATATTTTGTCTTGTTATAAAATAAATTCTTTTCTTGGTATAGTCTGGACAACTGAAAAAGATATGTGAACAGGGTGGCAATAAATGCTAATGTTCTCTTTCATTCACATAATGAAGTCACTAATGTCTTTATATATTGCTAGACTTAAAATATTTTTATCAAGTTTAATAACAAATTCCTTTTTAGCATTTCCTGGAATGGCACACGATTCGTGTGGAGAGGGTGAAAGTAAATGTATGCGTATGACACCTGATTTAATGAATTTTCCAGATACTGCAGAAAAAATGAAAGAAAGATGCTCGTAAGAAAGTCATACTCAAAATATCATTCACTTTTCATATATACTTACAATTATAATATTTATAATATATTTGAAAATATACGTACTTTTCTTTAAGCATTTAAACATATTTTTCGAACCCAAAATATTGCGACGTATTTATCGATATTTTTAAGCTATGTTGCGATATTTTCAACCTGTTTTGCAAACGCAAAATATTGCAATATATTTTGCAAATTATGATACGATATTTTAAAATCTAGCAAAAACATAAATATGGTATTTTTTAACGTAAAACATCGTAATGTGCTTGTAAAGTAACTGTATAAACGAGGAAGAAACTAAACCTCTGACGAATCACGACGGTGACGAAGGTGAATATCAGAACAATATGATTGACTTGAAATAGGTACAATTATTAAAAGCAGCTACAAACTACGTCTGGCAATCAAACTGGTTATGAGGCTATTTATCTGTCTTTATCACTAGTGATTTTCTATATTATGATTTCGTACTTTTCTTTTACCTCACTCTAATATTAATTTACTATCATTAAATTTCATTTTTTATTTCATTTTTCCACCGGGTGTTAATAATTATTTTATTGAAGAAAACCTGTTCCATAAGTACAAAACCAAAAAAAAATTAAAGAAAGAATTCTGATAAAAAAAATTTAACATAGTTTTTTAAATTAATTAAAAGAGTAAAGTTAGTGATAAAAAAGAAATTTGCAGCTTTGACTGAACATCAGTTTTAAAAAAAGGTCATTTTATTTTATTTAATTTTATAACCGTTGTTGAATAGCCGACGAAATATTTGAGTTACTGTTTTAGTTAACGTTCAGCTCCATAGCCTTCTAATTTTGAACCGAATCCAGAAAACAAGGAAACTTCTGGATCAAGTATTGGGAGAAATTTGTCTTCTTGTAGGACTTTTTGATGGAACTAACCTGCGTTTGTGTTACATTGAGAGAAAAACCACTGAAACATCCCACGGTTAGTCTGACTGCAAGGGTATTCGTCTACCACTGAGGATATTTTACGTCAGCATTGTGGTCGGTGCTAGCCGAATTCGTATGGACCAGCCATCTCTGGGATTCGAACCCGGTTCATCTCATAGGAAGTCGAACTCTCTATTGCCTGAGCAGTCACGCTCACATAAAAGGTCATTTCAAAAAGTCTCCCTTATGCATTAGAGGTGTAGGAACTTTTATTAAAAAAGGGACCGCATGAATACTATTCCTCTATATACTATTTCCATATACATTAATATATGTTTTAGGTTTTAATACCATTTTTATGTTGTTGCGAGTTTTGTGATGGTTCGGTTAAATTTTATCTATATTTAGACAATATCAGGTTTGCTAAATGGCAATATTAAGAACTACCAATATCTCGAAAAGCGAAAAGCATTTGTTGTTTTTCTTTTCTGCTTGAAAATCTCACCAGATTGGTGAGTTCAGTAAAAAAAAAACTTTTTTTAATATTTAAGCTTGTAGTCCGTTTTAAAGTCCAGACATTTCATTAAAATAGTATAGGGTTCAAACATATCACAAACCCAAATCAAGCAGTTGCTATACTACCTGATTTAGTATTTTTAGTGCTGAGTTGACGTTGTGTACTTTAAAGTGCTCAAACTGCGGCTTTTTCATTTTCCTTTAAAAAGTTTCATATAGCCAACTTGAATGAATCTTTCCGATTTTCTTCCGAACCAGTCGGGGCTGGAAAGGCAGATTTGAAGCCAGAGTCGAGTAATCAGGGTCAAAAAACATTTTGCAGGAGTCGTTATTGAAGTTGAACATTTATTTGACCTAAACTCCGGCTGCTTCAACGTTATGTCATATAGGTTTAAAGAAGCAAATTTGATGATGCACCACAATAGGCAGCTGCCCATTGTGGTGTTTGGGGTAATGAACTAGAAGATTTAGTTTGAAAAAAAGGTGTGAATTTATTATAAAATCCAAATACAACAACTTAAAAATCTGCATAAAACTAATTCATCGCGGAATCTTAGTACTCACACAGCTCTAAAAAGTTAGAGGAGAGTAAGCTCTTCTTTGATATCCGACAAACCAAGGGGTGATGCAGTTACGGCCTTCCGCTTATCTAAGGACCGTGATTGTCTCCGTGCTCATCTACATCGCATAGGCCTTCCTGCTACGCTTTTTTTATCCACTTTGTAATACAGGACAAGAAATGGGCAGGGGCCACTTTCTTCGATCTGGGACCATTAGTGGTCACACTGAGTTCTCACAGTATTAGGAAGCGAGGGAACTTTCAGGCCAATGATTGCGGTTTTATTTTGTCATCTCATGTACATAGTTATACTTTTTTACCTTTATCTTATTTAGGTATTTGTACTTTTTGCCCTGACATTGGAAATAAAAAAAAACCATTTACGAGTCAATATAAACTTACTTTGTATTCATATTTTTATTCCATCTTGCCATAGTAAGCAGCAAAAGAATTAAAATTATTTCCATCTCTGTCGCGTAATAAGATGAAAATTGGACCAAGACTCTATTACGAGCTGTGCTACTTCCGCACGCCTTTCGCGAGCCATAACTTGAGTTTCGTATAAAATATAGCCAAACAATTATTTTAATAATAGTATGCGGCATAGCACATCATTTATTTTTAAAATTTCTATGGCCATTTTAGAAAGAATCAAAAATAAATCTTAATTAAATACTTAAGTAAATTTTTATTTCTATAAAAATACAAAATTATTCTAAATAATTACTTAACTATTCAACACTACTTAAAATATTGCCCATACGATAACTTAACTATGATGTTGCCAACAAATGAATGAATACCCAATTTTATGGTGCCACGCAAGAGAAATATATAGATAGGCAGATAAGTTAAAGTTGGAGTCAAACTTATAAGACGTTCCACGATGGAATTGGAATCGAACATTTCAACTATAGACTCCGCAGCTCCGTTCAGTTCAGTTGATACCTCTGTGCCATACAATTGATATTCTATATTAACTAATGTTAAAAGCATAATTAGAAAAAGATAAAAGGTTTGATTTTATGCTTTTTTAAGGGCCTTTAAATCCATGGTTGAATGTGGCATAAGTCACCAAGAAACTTGTCCTAATGACTCTGCATTTTCTATAAAACCTATTTTTGAACCTCTACTGGAAAGGATAAATAAATTCTGTGACGAAACGGATATATGGTTCAAAGGTGAGAATATTTTAATTTTTCAAGACTTTTTAAACTAATTTTCCAACAAACTTCTTAATTAGTTTTTTACACCATGAAAAATGCGCTAAATTTTCGAACAAAGAATTAATTTCTGAAGATCATATGGATGGGAAAATATTTTTTAAGAAAATTAATGAACTTGTATAATTAAGTAATAAACGTATGTTTAGAGCATTCATTGCATAATTTTTTTAAAAAAATCAGAAATCGTTTCCGTATTTACCTTTAACAAAGCTTGCCAAATTTATTTCATGGTAGTTTAAAGTGTTCATTGGAGAAATGAGAAATTTTACGACATGCATACCAATTCCATTTGACAGATATACAATAGGACTTTAATTATCCGAAGTTATTGGAAGCAGATCTATTTCGAATAATCGAAATAGTCGGATTAGAGAGGTAGCATCGTTATTAATCTATTTTTAACTTTAATGTCTGAAATTATAATTATATACTATATTTTTTTAAAAATAGTGCTGCGTGCTATTTAAATTTAATTCTGAAACATGTTACTGTACATCTTTTTCGTCATACATAAGTATATTATTTAAGAATCCGCTTGTTATATAATCCAAGATAGACATTTTCCTTGGGTCTTTTTTTAACTTTTCATATTATTTTATAACATGCGTTGAAGAAGCTACCCATTTTGTTTTTTGGTTTCGAACTACCGAAGTTAAATTCTGTAACCTTGCAACCCAGAACACAAGAAAACTCCTGAAGTAAGAAACCGAATAAACAGGGACATCCTCCTGATAAATTTCGAGGAGTACTTTTCGATAAAACTAACCCATCGATAAAACTATGCATTGATTTCAGAAGAAAAAAAAACCACAGTTAGCTCAACGGGAATTCTAATCCATAATCCGTCTTCCGATGAGAATATTTTAAGTCAACACTGTGGTCTGAGTGAGCCGGGTTATGGAACTCAAATTCACCAGCCACCACTGGGATTTGAACCTGTTTCACCTCATGGGTATGCGAATGCTCCATCCTCTGAGCTACCGCAGTATCTAATTCTGAATTGCTAAAGTATGCATTTTAAAAGCTCTGTTACAACTCGAGCTTTAAAAATCGTAGCAATAAAGAGCACCTTATTTTAAATTTCTAGCTAATCTCAATAAGAAATCAAATCGAATCCAGTTTCAATTTTGCTTGATAGGATTGAATTGAATAAAATCTATCAGCATGGCAAAAACACTTATGCATTTAAAAACTATAATGCAATCTTGATTTTTACTATAATATATTTCTACAATGTGCAATGTTAATTTTTTTTTTGTTGTCAAACCAATTAGTGAAGTAATTTAAAGTTTACAAACTTCATTCAAAGCACACAATTTTAAAAAACAGTATTTTTTCTCATTTTTGTTATTATTAACTTATGCATATAGATCAATGCGCACAAATGTAAAATTTATTCATGTTATTTTTTTAATATTTTACAATGCAGTTCACATTAATTTTTATATGTTTATTTCAAAGAAATGTTACGACAAGGTGAAGTCTTAGAAAGGTTTGGGAGAAGCATGAAAAAAGAATACTTTTCAGATTGCAGGGCTGAATCAGAAAAATGGATATCCGAGTCAAACTTTGATACTCAGGGAAAACCAGATAAACGAAGATGCTAGTAAGTATATTTAACTTTAGAAATATTTAACTTTAATCATCCTCTATTGAACCTTTGCAGAAATAAAGGAACAAAAGCAAAATATATGTATTAGAGAAGTACAAACGTAGATACTTTTCAATGTGATTGTCATAAACGAATTGTTTAAAAAGGAGATTTGGCTTCTTCCTTTCGAAAAAAGTTGCCGAAAGTGATGCAATAATCGAAATGGAATTTAAACGTTTCATTCCTAAGCCAAATTAATGCGAAGTCATCCGCTTTAGCTCACCCAAGAGTTGCTGTTACTAACATAGTTAGATACGAACAGCTTCAAAATCAAATGAAAGGGAAATACACCGAAGAGCCATTACATTATGACCACCCTCCATCTATAACAATGGGCTCGCCCAGGTTTTCATGGTTTCTCGCCCAGGAACAATGTTTTCATGGGGCACATTAGGATCCATAATCCTCATAGAACAATCCCTGACATCTGTAAGCTACTTGAACATAGTTGCAGATGAGGTTTATCCATTCATGGCAACAGTTTTTCCTGCGGGGGATGGTGTTAACCAACGGGATAGTGCACCATGTCATAAGAGTCGAATCGTCATGGATTGGTTCGAGGAACATTCCTGTGACTTTCAAGTCATGTCTTGGCCCCCAAATTCACCTGACCTTAATCCAATAGAGCATTTGTGGTTCTACTTGGAAAACCAAATTCGTGCTGCCACGCTACCCCCTCGCAATGTGATCCCTCACATTGCGAGGGGGGAGGACCAGTTGGTGAGCGCTTGGTACCAGATACCTCAGACTACCTTTCAGCACCTTGTGGAATCAATGCCAAGGCGGGTGCCAGCAGTTTTGAGGGCTGAAGGTGGTCCTACATGTTATTAGCAGGGTGGTCATAATGTAATGACTCTTCGGTGTATATCAGACAACATTCGAGGGGAAGTTTAGCAACGAAATAAAAAAATACAGTTTAAACTGTAGTAAACTTGGAGAAAAAAACTATAATTTTAAACTCTATAAATCATTTTGCAGTAAAGAAGCTTAGATATTTATTATATACAATCAAAAGTTATGAAACTGAAAGTTATGAAATATTTTTCAAAATTTTCAAATATTTTAAGTCGTCGATTTTGGCAAAAATTTCTCCAATCTAGGGATTTTTAAAACAATTTAATATTCAACAAATAATTCTCACTTTCTCAAAACTTTTCCTAGTCCATCGTAGGAGTTACTATTTAAATATTAAACAATTAGACAACAAGCGCTTTTCATTTTCGCAAAACTGAGGTTTTTCCTCATGTTAACCCTTTACACTCCGAGTACTCTTAAAAGCTGTTTGATCTAATATCAGCACTATAGCATTTAAAATACACAATATAGTATTACTATACAATTTGAAAATTCTTAAAATAATGTGGTTACTAATCATTAAGGTATAAAATTTCTTACTTTTAAAATGGTGATTGTTGATGGTGCCTCCGTGGAGACATCGAAGTGCAAAAGGATATCATTTTAAGCTATTTTTATATTTAGCTCAGAGTGCTGGAGAATCTCATTTTTTAAGTCATAATTGTTATATATTCAGCATATTTCTTCTCTAATAATTATAAAAATAGCATATTTCTTCGCTAAAAAGCGTCATTTTATGTGACGACAAAGCTTTCGAAAAACAACTTTAACTCTATCGAGTTACGCAACACTACATAGCTCCATTTCTTTGCTAGAGAAGATCATGCCTAACTACATCAAAGTAGCTGAAATTATTAGCTGTTTCAGCTTGTAATGTACATAAGTTTTTACACCACTTCAATCTACGTAATTTTAAATGACGATATCAAAAATTTGAAAAGAAGAGGTGGTTATTTCTAGAAGAAAAAAATTTCAACTTCCAACAACTTTGCGAACTCAAAATACACAAAAAAGAACATTTGTATTAAAGGTTTTAAACTATCGACTGTTTTCCTGACCATATTATGATGATCATGTTTTCCATATTTCTACTACCACCAATATTTCGAGGGTCAAGAATCAACTCATCGAATAAAATGTGTGATTTTTCTTCAGAGAGAGAAAAAAATATTTCCAGATTTCGTAACTTCAAATGTTGCTTAAACCAATAAATTAGCATATTTAAGGTTGACCTCTCCATTTATTCAGTTCACATCTTAGTTTGACAATTATCTATAACGTCATTAACGTGTTCTCGTTTTTATTTCTCTCACTTTTCATCAGAAAATCTTTAATTTTTTATTATTATTTGTTATTTAGTTAAACATCTTAACAATGGAAAGATTTTGCATAAGTTTATAGTTCCCCTTTACTCTAACAATTACGCTATTCAAGCTTCACATCGCATGCGCGAAAATTTCCCAACAAATCATAGAGTCTAGATTCTTTTGATTTCCCATGACTCTATAATTTATCTTTCCCAACAAATTATAGAGTCACAAATTATAACTCTATAATTTGTCTTTCCCAACAAATTATAGAGTCATGGGAGAGAGAGAAAATAAAGTTAACATTAAGGTTAACCTGAAACAAACGCTATGAAAATCTCTCTATTATTTTCGATCGAGTTCAGAATGCTGAGCAGTATTTTGTTTTATTATTATAGTTAACATAACTGTTTTACTCATAACCAGCTTTAAAGTTGGAGTTGCAAAATGCATATTTGAAAAGTTGTCTACGGATTGTGGAACAACTGCAACAGAATTGATTCTGCACTTTGGAAAGGGAGACATTCTGTGGCATCTACTCTGTCCTGGTGACCAATATGGGATCAAAAATGAGATGAATGGCATGGGATTCTCTTTTGAACCAAAAGATACCGATGAGGAATTTAAAGCCAAGTGTGAAGACGAAGCATAGTTGTGGGAGAAAAGTCATTAACTTCACATAATAAAGCTTTATTAGTTTTAATTTTTGTTATATTTAAAAATGATAAAGATTTTGATAAGTGATTTTGTTATTTTTTAAAAAATTTACTTTAGAATCCTACTTTTCCATTAACAATTACTTTTAAAGATAATTCCGTATTTTTCAAAGCTAATATTGTTCATTACAGTACCGGTGCTAATTATAAGGATTAATTGCAACAGTAAAAAAAGTGCAACTGTAAAGCAAATTGTACATCATCAAAAAAATAGAGAAATAATGTATTAAGACAATTTTAGCCCTCTATCCAATAATTAGTTCAAAAACTTTAATTAGATCTTTCAAAGAGACGTTTAAAAAATGAAATTGGCTCAACTTTAAAGCAAATTGTCTTAATTCAATTATAAATTATTCTATTTTTTTAATGTTTTAAAGATAAACATAAAATCATTAAAAAAAATTATTGTACTATCTTTAATATTTTATTCGTTATGTCAGAGAAGCTCGAACGCAAGGTCCTAAGTTAAACAGGATGGCTACGACATAGATAGGAGTTAGGAGGACTACGTCAGTAATTAGTTCCTAAAGTTAGTAGCCTTACCTAAAGTTGTCTTGAAATCACGTGTTTATTTTGTTTATAGTTATGCTTTAAAAAAGTGCTTTTTAAAAACTAAAACTAAAGTCAATGACTATGATTTGAAATTTAAGCAAATTAGCACTGAAAAGCAAAATTAAAGGAGAAATAATGCTAATTTGTTTAGGAAGAACGTAAAAAAACGCCGTGTTAATATTGACGTCAATCATGCTTAAACAATGTCAGTAATAAGCACTAAATGAAATTTTTTTGAAAAAATGAACTATGTGCTAAAAAGAAAAAAAAAGAGAAATAATAGTTTAAAGTTATTTAAGCGAAGCGTAACGCCTCGCCATACAATTAGTGATGCTAATAATGTTTAATTAATTTTTTTCTGTAATAGTTACTAACAGTAGTAAATATAAACTAAGTATTAAAAATCAAAACGAATGGAGAATTGTATTAATTCCTTGAAGAGAAGTATAAAAAATCGTCAAACTATTATTGTCGTCAATGATGCTTCATTAATTTGGGTAATAGGGACTAATTGAAACAAAAAGATGAAATAAACTACATACTATAAACAAAATTAATAGAGAAATGGTACTAATTCGTTTAGGGTAAACGCAAAAAAAAAACGCATGCTATTGTTGACGCCAATGACGCATAATTAATTTTGGTTATATGCACAACTGGTATTATTGTAATCGGTGCAGTTTTAGTTGGTACCAAACACACTAATAGCGGTAAAATATATTATATTACAGCATTTGGTATGTATAAAAACTGCATCAGTACAAAGGAGTTGTAATATAGATACAGCCAGGAGCAGCAGCATCATCTTAAATGATACTGAATACAGTAAACTTTATTTTGATGGCATATTAAAAGCATGTTTTGCTTTATCTAATAACATAAAGCCAACAGGAAGGACAAAATATAGCAATAAATAAATAAATATTGGAAAATTTAGCTTTATTAATTGGTTTGATAAATTACTGTTTCAGTTTCGTGTATAATTTCTTATCGTTTAATCTGTTGTTCTGTACTGATTTTTTTATTTTTTACACCCCGTACAAAGAACATGTACTCAATCAGTTATTAATAATTGATGATCGTAATTATAAGGAATCAGTGTAAGGTATACCAGATAAGTTTATGCTAGACCATTGCACTTAATCTTAAAAATTATCAGAGTTGGGTACTCCGGAAGTGGTACTTTGTCTTACAAAATCATCAACGTAAGGGCAAATGTAAATCTTGCAATGGCACGCCTTACCATTATTCCAATTAATTCAAATATTGTTAGTAATAAACGATGATTATTAATAATAACCACATGGCTGACATTCAGATCCTATAAACATATTTTTCTCAATCTATCCTTACTCTATTATAAGAAAAAAAGAACACATTTTTTAAAAAATATTATTAGCTATTAAAAAAATAAAGGAGTATTTTAACACAAAATATCACGCTGTATTATATTTTTTGGATAAACTGTATTCCGAATTTTATTTTGCTTACAAACTGATTTTGTTAGCCAAACATTAAATCATAGCCTCTAACGGGAATGCTAAGTGATTTCTTTTGGTGGCGCCAATTCACGCTTACCAGGTTGATGTGATCAAGGAAAATTGTTAAATTTCAGGTGGGTGAGGAAAGGGAAAGTATTCTTAATATTCCCGTTTGAGGTGGTAAACCCATATTTGGCGATGCGAATTAATTTGGTCTTAAAATAAGTTTCAAATTGCACCAACTTCAATATAACATGCTATTTTAAATTTTAAAAAATTTATCTTTTAGGTTTAGGAATAAGATATTTTATAACAAATAAAGGAGAGATTAAGGAAAATACTAGTTACGGTAATTCTGTTTATTAGAGACGTGGTTATTATTAATAATCAGAATATTTTTTTTATATAACTGTTTATTATTATCCCCGTTAATATTAATTATTAGCCGTACATATTAATTATTTGCACTGGAATAAAGACAAAGCAATATGGTGGTTCATTTCCTAATTGATACTTATTCGGTATTACTTATGCTGATGTTTTTACTAAGGTTAAGTGCTTTTCCCTGATGTTCTGAACAAAAGTACTTTTCTTTATATATATTTAAGTATAGTATTGTTAAAATAGTAACTAGTGATTATTGATATTAACCCATTGAAGTGAAGTGTTTGTCTAGAAAAATGATCTATTGAATAGAGAAAATAATCTTTTCCTGGATATTCAACATCGTAACACTTTTTAAAAAAAAAAAAAAAGAATGCTGATTTAACCCCAACTATTTTAGTCTCAATATCCACCACTTAAAGCTTAAAAAAAATTTAAATTGCATCCATTTACTCTCTGAATATGAAAGGTATATTTTCTAGTGTATGCATGCTAAATTGAATGAAGTCAATTTCAAAGAGATCAGTTTAATGGTTAAGAAGTGGTTATATTTTCGAAGTTACAAAGATTTTTAAAAGTATAAAAAGCACAGTTTTGTACGTATAGTCTAGTAGAATAAGATAGGTTTTGAAAAAAAAATTATAACCAAGATTATTTTGGTCATCGAATGCTTTGTTGTGTCATTATAAACAGTAACCAAAAACGTTCCTGCACACTTAATCATTTTTTATGGGGAAATGGGGATGATAAGAGAGAGGGAAATCTGAGTATGAACCTAACATCCGAAAGAACTTGTCTTTATTACCGAATTATTAGTCCCATTATTCTTTAGTCGAATTATCATTCAATTTAGCGAATAATAGCGAGTATTTCATTCAAATTTATAAGGAATTATTTGGTAAATAAAGTAAAACAGGTTTTTAACCTGATACCACAAAAAAAAGCTGTTAATGCTGTTGAGTCCTGCTTGGTGTTATTCAATTTAGCGTAGTAAAATATAAAGGTAACAATATTAGGTAACTATAAGTACAAAACTTTGATACAAAACAGAAACTTCTTAACTATTATTCGATTAATCTCGGGATAATTCAATTATAACAAAAATACACCTTTCATGTTCAGATAATTCTAGGATAGCAATTTAAAAACTCTACATAACACAGGTCAAAAAGCTTGCATTTTATACATAAAAAGCTAAATAACTTCTTAAATATTCATTCAATTTACTTGTGCATAGTTTCATTCGATTTAGCTTGGAAAAATACATAGGATACAATAATTCATTTGGTTAAATAGTAAAGAATGATGCCTAAATAGGCAAAAGTCAAAATTGTACATTTTTGTACATAAAACTCTTGCAACTTCTGAAATATTAGTCCAATCGTTGTGATTGGTCTCATTTGATTCATTTTGTTAGAAAAAAATACATCAGAAACAATGCCTCATTTATCTGTGTAGAATAAATTGGAACACTCCCTCAAATCTCTTTCATTTGCCTTGAAAAGAGGGAGCTTAGCTGACTGCGCAAGCTTTAAGATATCATTTATGTGGTCAAAATCATAACAAAGCTTTCGATGAAGAAAAAAAAATATTGAGTGTCCATTTTCCGATTAAAAAAAGTGTAATTTTACAGGTTTTTTAGTTATTTATCGACACTTTTATGATAAAAAAACAATACATAAAATAAAATAAAGTATTTTTTTGCATTCCAATACGCTTCAATGACAAATTCTAAAACACAGCAAACGAAATTTTTTAAACACCAATCACGTCGCCCTACAGCCAACAGAATTTTTTTTTTCTTCTATTTGAATGTTTTTACTTCGCACAAACTTCACGCGTGTTTTTTACGGTTTCTAAACACACGTGACCATTATCTGCTTCGGTTACAATTTGGAGTTGTAATTAGGTACTTACAGTTCAAGAAGAAGACTTCGGATACCCACACATGGGACCTATGATGTCAGTTAGCAAAATGCAAAATGGCACGCTAAAGTTGAGCTAAGTTTCCCCTCGTAAGTTAGAATGTTAATTAACATAAAATTAATTAAATCCTCCAATTAGTTTAAAAGTAATACTTTCCCATCTACGTCTTTTACTTAGCTTATATTTATTATGTGCTAATGTATTTTATCGTAACCGTGATATATTTCTGTATTGTGTACCTGGCAACTTTGATGCATAATTAGTTTGCTTATGTTCTAAAAGGCTTCGTGTCTGTAAATTGCAGCAAACAAATAAATTTCACGGACGCCTTTTTAATGTTATTCAAATGAACTACTAGTTCTACAGATGAATAAACAGATACAAATTAAAACTTAATAAACATTTATTAATTCTAAAGCAATCTCAATTTAGTGATATTTTCAAAAACTAACTAATTCGAACACTAAAAAATCAACACAAAACATTTCAAGAAGGTTGCCAACATAAAAACCAAAGTTAAAGAATAAAAATTAAATGAAAGCAGCAGCAGCAGCAGTCAGAGTCACGTGACACCAACTATAAAAACATATTACAATCTCTAACATACTCCCACCTTGCAAAGTTAGGCTTATTGAACTTTGCAACCAAAATTTTACGAAAGTTGGAACTTTAAACTACTAGAGCTAAAAATAAAAAGAATGCTCATAAATCCAACCGAACAGGAACTTTGATGATTCTTCCCGACTTAGTTTTAGGAAAATAATTCACCTCTAAAGCTTCATTGTTTTCTTCAAAATCGTCAGTCCTTCTAGCAGCTTTTAAGACCTCAATATCAGTTTTGGTAGACACTTCTAATGGGTAAAGCCTTTGAAATGGACGGATCCTTTCCCCCTTACTGGTCCTCAGTTTTGCAACTCTAGGAATACCATCTTTACCAGGAAAAATTTCTAAAATAACTCCAAGTGGCCAATCGATGCGACGGACATTGTCATGTCCTATTAACACAACATCACCAACGTCTAAAACGTTATTTCTTCTTACCCCTTTGTGGACTAAAAGAGCAAGGTATTCATTTCTGAATCTTTGTCTGAGATTTTCACGTAGCTTCTGTAAATACTTTATTCGTTTTATGAGGCAAGATCGGTCTACATTATCTAGATCTGGTGTTTCGCTGTTACCGCCACCGTGAATAAACATTTCGGGTGTCAACGGTACTAATTCATTTGGATTATCTTGTATGTAAGTGAGTGGCCTTGAATTTATTACTGACTCACAGTCACACAATATCGTGTAGAGTTCTTCGTAATCGATGGTATATTTCCCTAGAACTCGACGTAGCAGTTCTTTGAGCATTCTGACCATTCGCTCCCACCACCCACCCCACCATGCTGCGGTAGGTGGAATAAATTTCCATGTGATTCTCTGAGCGGTTGAGTATGCGGCTATTTTGTCCCAATCTAATGCTTTCAATGCTCTGTTGGCTCCCACAAAATTTGTGCCGTTGTCGGAATAAAGGATTGAAATCCGGCCTCGTCTGGCAATGAATCGTCTGAGGGCTTGGATATAAGCATCTGTGGTGAGTGATTGTACCAGTTCAAAATGGACCGCTCGGTAAACGGCGCACGTAAATAAAACGATCCAAGCTTTTCCTTTTGACTTCAAGTAGAGAGGACCAGCATAATCTACACCACTTACCTTGAAGACTTTTGTCAAGGTAACTCTTTCTCTAGGCAGCGGAGCGAAGGGAACTTCAACTGGTTTAGATTTGAAACGCTTGCATGTCACGCATTTAGAAATGACATCTTTTACTAACTTTTTAGCCTTAAGAATCCAAAACTTCTCCCTAAGTCTGACAAGTACGATAGAAGAACCAGCATGCATTGATTTCTCATGCTCTTCTCGTATTAACTTCATAGCGAAACTATTACCAGGTAAAAGAATGGGAAATTTAAAATCTTCAGTTTCATCACTATTTACAAGTTTGGTTCTTATTCGCAGTAATCCCTTTTCATCTCTAAATGCTTGCATTTTGTTAAGAAACTTCTCATCTTGAAACACTTTTAATTGCATGGATTTGAGCACTTGAGTTTCTGCTTCTTTGAATTCTTCATAGCTCAAGTTACCTTTTAATTTATTTTCATGTGATGTGTTATGTATGAAACGAAGAATCCATGACACCACTCTGATGTTTCTACTGTAAGAGGAAAAATGATCGCTCCATATTTCTGTAACTTCAATATTTACAATTGAAGATACGATCGTTCTTCTTTTTTCTCTAATCACTTCTTCTTCATTGACATCTTCCTCTGAGTCGTTAGTTGGCCATTCACGGGATGGAAGGTACAACCAACAGGGACCCTCCCACCATTTTGACTGGCACAATTGCTTAGCTGAACAACCTCTACTTGGCCGATCCGCGGGATTCAAGGATCCAGGTACATGTCTCCATGCTTGAACTGGTGTCAGTTTCCTAATTTCTTGAACACGGTTCTGTACGAATACACCCCACGTTTCTTCTCTTTTCAACCAAGCTAACACTGTGGTGGAATCTGTCCAAAAATACACATTGTGGGTTTTAAACTCTTTTCGTACCTCAGTGGATAGACGAGCAGATATTGTGGCACCAAGAAGTTCTAATCTTGCAATTGTTGTCTCTTTTTTCCCACAAGGGGCAATTCTTGTTTTACTTTGTACCAGCTGTACATAAACATTAGTCATATAACAAACTCGCAGAAAGACTACTGCCGAATAGGCATACTTGCTTGCATCACAAAAAAAATGAAGTGAAATATTTTCAACTCCCTTATCGCAGTGCAACCATCTTGCTACCTTCACATTCTTCAAACATTCAAGCTCATTTAACCATCTTAGAAATTCTTCGCCCGTTTTTTGATCAACTTCAGCGTCCCAACCAATTTTAGACTTCCACAAATTTTGTAACAAAAGTTTTGGACGCATCATCACTGGACAGCTTATCCCTATGGGATCAAAAACTTTGTGTGAAGCTGATAAAATATTTCGCTTTGTGATCACTTCATTCTTTGTTTCATTAACATCAGGAATATTTATGGAAAGAGTATCACTTTGTCTGTCCCATATCATTCCTAGAATGTTTGTTGACCTTACAGTGGATTCAGCGGGATTAGTGAACTCCCACCCTCTTAAATCAAATTTTCTTTCAGCCATAATTTCTGTGTCAACTTCAATAAACTGTTCTAACTCTTGCTCAGTTTCAACACTAACTAAACAATTATCTACATAAAAACTGAGTAGCAGTTGGCGGATAATGCCTTCAGGATATCTTCCATTTCCTTGTGTGGCTTCATCTAGTTTGTTTTCTAAGTGGTATCGTATGGTTGACGCAAGCAAAAAGGGACTACAAGAAACACCGAAGACAACTCTTCGATGACGGTAATGTTTGAGCTCACCTTGTTCGTCGTGCCATAGAAAACGTAGAAAATCTCTATCTGGCTTATGGAGACCTATTTGCAAAAAAGCTTTGCGTATATCTGCTGTTATGCCGAACTTATGGAGGCGAAATCTTGTCATTATGGAAGGAATTAATTCGATCAAATTTAGGCCCTTTTCAACACAGTCATTAAGACTGGGATGTCCCTTTTGTTTAGACGAAGCATTAAACACCGGCCTAATCTTTGTTGTACTGTTCTCCTTCACTACGTGACGATGTGGCATATAGTGACAAGTCAATTTCAGTTCTTCTACAGGAACTTCTTCGATGATGCCTTCTCGTTCCCATTCTTTGAAAACATTTCCATATTCCTCAAACAAATTTTCTGCTTTAAGCTTCCGAGTTGTTACTTGCAACCCTTTTAGTGCTAAATTAAAATTGTCGGGCAAAGGCAAATGTACGTCAAGCCAAGGTAGACTAACAAGGAAACGTTAATCTTCAACTTTAACAGTCTTTAAGAAATGATCTACCGAAGCGTTATAAAGTTCTTTTTTAGTCTCCTGTTCTGATGGATCCTGTATCCCTATGGTATCCAATGTCCACATATCGGATATATCCATTTCTTTCACTAAAAGAGAAGTTACCAACATAGAATTGCATAAAGATGTATCGCTTTCAGGCACTTTTCCCGACAAAGTCCAACCAAGTAAAGTTTCTATGGCGACAAGTCCACAAGTTAATACTTTACGCTGACCTGTCATAAGCTTCCCTATCACGTCAGCTCCAAGAAGTACTTGTACAGGTTGCAATTCATTACCAATATCTGATAAAGTTATCTTCATTTCCTGAAGCTCCTTGATCCACGGACCTGAAGTTACAGGTGTAATGTTATCACATATAGAAGACTGATCCAAAGCTTCCATGTTACAAGTTATGCTGCTTTTAGGATTTCTTAATCGAATTCTATATCATGTGTGTTCATACTTATCAGAGTTAATACCACCAAATAAAGAATGTATAAATGTTTCTTTTCTTACCGGAGTATATCCCATTTGTTCCACGAGACTTTTCAAAATATACGTTTTTTGGGATCCGGAATCTAATACAGCTCTCACTAGAATTTCCTTGTTATCTGAAACCAGTTTGATTTTTAATGTCTGAAGAAACACTTTGGGACCATAAGTAATGTTAGACATGTTAATCTCAGAACTTTCACATTTCTCACCACTTTCTCCTGATTCTTTACCTCGGGTATCTAGCTTCTCACACATAAGTGGCACATGTCTTTTACCGCATACAATACATTTGATAAACATTTTGCACTTACGTACTGGATGACCAGGATTCAAACACGCAAAACAACACTGGTTTTTCCTTACTATATCTTGTCTCTCGGCAAAACTCATCCTTTGAGCGGTGAAACAGTCTGAGCTGGAGTGCTTTCCAGAACAAAAAACACATAATTTCTTTACCTCTTTTGAAGCCACAGTAAGTAAATTGGCAGCTGTAGGCACTCTACCTGAAATCAAAGGCTTTCCTTTTTTCTTAAAAGTTTGGCGATTTTCACTTGAACCCAAACCAAACCCAGCCATGGCTAAATTTATTCTTTCCTCTCCTTCAGTTTCGGTTTTCAGGAAATTCATCAAATTGTTCAGTCGTTCTTTAGCATCAGTTGAAGCTGCGTAAGAAGGACTTCTGTTCCATGCTTTCAGGAACTCTTCTTGAAAACAAGATTCAACCATTGGATAAAGTATTGAAGCACATTTATCAGTTGTTACTCCTAGTGTCTCTAATGCTCTAAGGTACGATTCAAGCTTATCATAGAGAGAAGTCATTAAAATATTTTCATTTTTCTGAACCGAAATTATTAATCTTAATAGTTCGCGAACATAAACTTCTACCAAAAGTTCATCTCTTCCAAACCGAGCTTTCAGACTATCAATTACCTTGGCGTAGTTAGCTCCGGTTGGCGGAAAGCTCTCTACAACTTCTCGCGCTCTAGATCCGCTTACAGTAGCTTGAATAAGGTACTGAAATTTATTTTCGGGAGCAATATCTACATCTTGATGAATCTGTTGGAATTGGCTCCAAAAAGGTAACCATTCCTTGATATCCCCACTGAATTGTCGAAACTCTAATTTGGGTAAATTAAATTTCCTCCTAGCACTAGTAATCATAGAATTTTCGGACTCACCTGCTATTGCCACTGGCGAGTTTACTTGAATTCGCGCCAACTCCAGTTCATGTAATCTTATTCTTTCCCGTTCTTCATATTGCTTTTGCTTTTCATCACATTCTAACTGTTTTTGCTTTTCTTCATATTCTAATCGTTTTTGATCCGCCTCTGCCAATTCTTTATGCTTCCGGTCACTAACAGTTGTTACCAAAATATCTTCAACAAACTGTGGATCTTCGGAATACTGCTTACTTTTCAAAATTGCTTCTTTCAGTTCCGATATTGTGACCTTTTGTGGTAATGTTGCGCCAATTTCTTCAGCGACGAACAACAAATCTTCTTTTTTAAATCCTTTTGCTGCTTGAAACATTGTTTCGAATCGGAAAAAATGTCCTGTCACGGACGCCAGAAAATGTAAATTGCAGCAAACAAATAAATTTCACGGACGCCTTTTTAATGTTATTCAAATGAACTACTAGTTCTACAGATGAATAAACAGATACAAATTAAAACTTAATAAACATTTATTAGTTCTAAAGCAATCTCAATTTAGTGATATTTTCAAAAACTAACTAATTCGAACACTAAAAAATCAACACAAAACATTTCAAGAAGGTTGCCAACATAAAAACCAAAGTTAAAGAATAAAAATTAAATGAAAGCAGCAGCAGCAGCAGTCAGAGTCACGTGACACCAACTATAAAAACATATTACAATCTCTAACAGTGTCTGTCTTTGTGCTAAATAAGAAGTATATGGTGAAAGAATTGAAGTCTTCGTCAAAGAATATAGATTATGTCACTTAAGAGAATTGATACTTGACGGGCTTGGCTCACTCAAAATAGAATGGGATGCACAGTTGCTAACGCAAACAAATGCCACGTTTCAGTAACCAATCAGGACTGAGATATCCACACTGTGTCAGGTATTCCATTAGAGAACTTAATGTTTGTAACTTTTGACACGTACACTTTCTACTGTCAATGCTCACACACCATAACTTTATTGTTTGAAGCAGACAAGTCTTAAATTTTGGCCAGTCGGAAGCGTTTCATAATTGCTCTAATAAGGTTAGCAATTGTATTATCTTTCTTTACATGTCTTTTTTATTTTCAGATTTAAGAAATGTGAATAAATTTTACAAATAAGATATTTATGAGTTACTGGTTAATAGTGTTAATTTCATTTCCTTACATGAGCAGTTTTCCCACTAACTATTTTTTATTTATTTGTAAATCACGTATGCCTTCATAATAAAGAATTATGAAAGCATACATGATACATGCATGCTCCACTCAATGTAAATAAAAAAAAACATTGATTGAGTGAAAGGTGGATCTATTCATAAAATATGGTTTTCAGAAAGAAAGTGAAAAGAGTATTTTAACGTGCAAAAATATTGAAAATTTTCCTCGTTTCATCACTATTGACCTTGGAAATTGTAACAATTCCCATTTTCGTGTTAAATAACTTTCCATTTCGTTAACAGAACCAGTTACATCAATCTATATTGTATACGAAGCTTCTCTTTCTCATCTCTAAATTATGTTTTATAAGAATATTTTTTTCTTGCTCTGCATTGGTAAGAATTACTATATACAGCAATCGAGAAAGCTACTCGTGTACTAAACTAATAATTATCTCCCTTCTCTTTGTCCTTTTTTTTAGTTTTTAATTGTTTTTTATTAAAAAACTTTTCGAAATTTCAATTTCCTATTTTTAAAGATCAGTTTTTCTAAAAACATCATTGAAAAAGTTTAACTACTTTATTTAAGTTTATTAATAAATTTTGATTAAGTAATTTAACTTTTCAATTAACAGATAGAAATCAGCTAGACTTACCCAATATATTCTTTTTATTACAGAAATAATATTTTTTAACCCTTTGAAAACATTTACATAATTTTTAATGAATAATATCTGGATTAGAATATAAATATGCTCCCTGCAAAAAATATTTCTCTCTCATTTCCAGTTCAATTTTTTACTATTTAATTTAAATGAGTATAAATCTGTATTATCGCTTTTGATTCTCACATGTTTAATTAAATATTAATATACAGAATATAATAAACTTAACATCTCTCAATTCGGCAATAAACGCTTCTGTATAAACCAATTTATACTTTTTGGAAAGTATTGTAAACCTCGAAGAACACAGTAAACTAAATTATAAGAAAAAGGCTATAAAAAATGATTGTGTGACTTATGAATCTTGATTTTTTTATTGCTATAACCAAATTTTTTTTAATTGTCTTCTAGTGTGGATTAGTAATGGAGAGAATATATGCGAGGAACGCGTTGAAGATATATGTAAAATACCTGAACAAGGTTACTCAATGAAATTTCCAGAATCACCTAAGGAGATGGAAAAACTTTGCTTGTAAGAAAACTAAATATATATGCATTTAGAATGATAGAAGAGATCATTTTAGGTTTCAATACTTTTTTTAAATTTCTCAAAAAGTACGTCGAGGATTATTTAATAACTTTGCAGGCGGCGCTTAGATCACGCGATTTTTCATACTTATCAATCAATTTTAAAACTATAATTTAAGAAACCGGCAATAAATTACGAACGAAAAAAAGTATTTTTAAATACTCTATTCCAGAAAATCTAGCAATAAGCTTGTGACTTGCATAGATTACTGAGGCTGTTATTTACAATGATTGCATGAATTTTCGAAAACTTAGCTTAAATATTTCGGGAATATCTTTCGTAAAAAAACTAGTTTTTTTGTATTACGTAATTTGCTATAACTTTAAAAATAGTCACCAAAATTAAACAAAATTTTTGAAGTGATTGTCAATACTTAACAAAATTACTATTTTAAAATTTAAAAAAAAATCAATAAAATTGTTTAAGATATGGGCTTTAAAAGTTGATTTTTTATACTGAGCAAGTGAGTAAAAAAAATTTTTAAAAATTCATCATTCTGTAGTTTAATCTGTTTTGGATGTCTTGAAAATTTAAAACGATTCAAGTTTCCAAGTAGTTTTTGTATTTATTAATGTAAGCTATTAATGATAAGGTTGTATTATAAGCTATTAATGATAAGGAGTTTCCCACAAATTTTATTTTGTACTATTAAACAAAATTTATTAAAATGACACCGGAATTGTGGGAGATCATCAGAGTTTGTTTTTCGCGTGTTTTATTTTTCTTTATACCATCATATTTTATTGTATTGTAAGTATTTGTTATCAAATGATGCAAAAGGAAATTTTACGGAGACTTAAACTCATAATCCAAATATAGCAGGGGATTATTATTTTATAACAGCACTTAGAATACTTATCGATAAAAAGCTAATAAATTCTATTCTAGAGATGCCATACCTTTCGGAGAATGTGTTGCAAATTATCAAGAACAATGTTCATCACGCAGTGTCATGCCATTGCAATTGGTTCAGTCTCTATTGAAAGCTGGGAAGACCTTTTGCGAAAAGAATTCTGCTTGGTACAGAGGTAATATAAAAAATAATAAACATTTATAGGCAATTCCTATAACTTTAATATACAGGGAGTCTCTTAAAGACTGTCCTAAATGTGTATTTTCAGAATCCCTAAAAAAGAAAGGGGGGGGGAAGTATCTATGTTAGGGTTCTCAAAGTGAAGAAAGGCAAAAGCACTACCAAAATCTGGCAAATAACAATAGAGGAAATGAATATGATAAGCAACAAAAAAAGTTTAATTGGAAGTTTTAAACTTGAAGGCGCTTCTAATAATCGTCTTTAAGCATTTGTTTCCTCTGGTAATCATGTCTTATTACTTATTACGCCGGCATCCTGTACTGTGATATGCCAGATTCTAATAGCGTTTTGGTTCTTTCTCGGTTAAATATTCACTTGGGAACGCTAATGTGTATGTTTTTTGCTTTCATTTTTGATAAGGATCCTAAAGGTACGTATTTAAGGTAGTCTTCACAGAAAACCCTGTATTTTGTCGTATTATTTATTTATTATTCTGATACAATGGATAAATCATATACTACGCAATTTATACACCTTTTAAATATCAAGAATAAAAACTGCATACTTTTATAAATTCATGTAATAAATTTGCAAAAACAATTATAATTATAACTTGAAACAGTTTTTAAGCTTTATAAATAATAAAACTTATTAACGATTGACATTCGGACAGATAGAATTCAAAATGTTTTTATTAAATGTCTGAACTACTAAATGTTCAAGGATTGTATTTGTTAGTGACTGTTGACTTGGACAGATACGGAAAGTTCTCTATAATATTAATGCATTAATGGAACAAATTTATTTTTAAAAAAACAATTTATAAGAAATTAATTGCATAAAGTGTTTCGTTTTCCTCTTACAAGTATTACTTTGCTTTAAAAGAAAATATATTTTTTTAATCTTACACTTCTAAAATAATTCTTAAATGAAGAAAAAAGACTTTTTTTTTCCTAACTTAGCGCGCTTGGCGGTCACAGGTATAGGCGCATTCCCAATATTTTTATACTACTTAAATAGGAAAAAACTCCGCAATTTATTTCAATTTCTTTTCATTGAAAACTCGCTTACCTCGAATAAAAGTCACGTTATTTTCTGTGCAGAAGTTTCTAAAGTTTTGTTTTGGAAATCTAACCCCAAATTAGTATACGATTTCTGAATGATCATTTTGAATTCGTTTTATTAATTACTAGCCGCAAAGGCGGCCAGCTGTCCGCCACGCTAAAGGTTTCCACAAATAAAGTTTTTTAAAACATAGCAGGAAATCTGAAGATTAGTGGACAATTAAAGTGTTTCTGTCCTGCAATTTTGTCTTCATGTCCAGTTCTGCTGCAGATGTGTTATAGCTCTTGAGGATGTTTGAAGATGTAACTTTGCTATGGTAACCTAACCTATAATATAACTATCAGGTGGAGACTTGTTTTTTTTTCTTAAAAAAAGGCCTCAGAAATTGTAAAAGCATACAAAAGTTGCTTTAAATACATGAAAAGAACACGAAAACGAATTAATTTTTTATGGTATCTATTTCTCTATAATTTTTTTATGGTATCAATTTCTATTTCTATATCGCTACAAAAATTAACGTCAGGTAGACTATATTTGAGGGTGCCCCTTGATTCTCGCCAAGTTGTGATCGCCAAGCTGGGCGATGTTGAAACCCAATCGTGATTCTCAACGGTTTAGATTTTAGCGTTATAATGTTCAACGGTATACGTAATTTCAGAGGTCCATTAGTTCTTCGTTAGATACCGGCTGGTAAGGTTACTTTTACTTCTGGTCAATAAGATCGAAGGTATGTGGGCAGTCATAAAAAGGGACTTTATAAAAAAATGTCATCACCAGTTCGGTACCACAAACGCCATTTTCGATTCATATTTCGCCGAATTTATGTGACGATGGAGGTACACAGATTCTATTCACGATAAATTTAGACAGTATCTAACTGTTATTAGATAATTCTGTGCACCTAAATCTGAGAATATTCAAGCTTAATGAAGAAGTGAGTTGTTGTTTTTTTCCTTTTCTTTCTGCACCTACTCCATTAATTTTTGCTTCGATTCAAAATCCTTTTTATTGGATTTATTAATTTTGCTTATATTGGGTTCATTGCAAGCTTTATCCGATGTTTTGTTGAAATTTTCCAATGTTTTTTGAAATATCATTATGTTTCGGCCGTTATTTCTGTTACCACGGTGTTCCGCGCAAACAGGAATAGCGCCAAACATAAGTCACCAATTTCGCCAAGGGGCATCCTCAAGTATAATTTTCCCTTATCGTCTTCGCTTAAGAAAAAAAAAGAGAGTGGAAAGAAGAAGAAAAACTTATTATAACAATTATGAACAGCGATAAATATATCAAAGAGTAGCGTTCTATTTACGTATCTAATATGTTGCCACATTTTTAGTACAAAAGTTAAAGTTTTATCCACTTTGATAAATGTAAACTAATGCGAACCTTACAATTAAATTATTAATTCCTTCGTATATTATTGGTTTAAGTTGTCGAAAATTAATGTTTCATTTGTAAGGTTCGCATTAGCATACATTTATAAGAGATATGCATTTTTTAATAGTTTTTTTAATATGGCTTTTTGAAGACGAAAAAGCATAGATTTTCTTACAAAATGACTGATAACTAAAAAACTAATCCAAATTTTTGAAAAAGAAAAAAAATACTTCTTCATTATGTCAAAACACAATTATGTGTCGAGTTTCGAGCCTGGGCGAGGCTTCTGGGGCGATATATTGTGATTACAGACACACACACACACAGCCGCTTTTATTATTATGTATAGATTAGGCTTCAACTTAAAAGTTTTATACCACTTTTATTGAGACTAATCAATTATTTTACTTCGATATTAAAATTTTATATGGTCCACGTTTATAGTTGCATTTAGCTTGAATAATTCGATTGTAAATGTTTTGAGTTGCAATTAATTCGTACATTTCAATTATAAATTTTTATCATTCTCTTTAAGATGCAGTTAATTGTTTTATTTTGATTATTATCATTGTATCACTTATTCTGCAGATTTGGGGGGGGGGGAATATTTGATGTATAGTAGTTTTGTAATTAAGTTTTTGTGATTATAAGAACCGCGTTAATGTTTTCTTGATTTACTTGTTACATGTTAGGAAGACATTTATTTGTTTTAGGAGCTCCGAAATTCGGCAACTGCTACGAAAGTTTGAAAAGGAATTTACCGTTCGATTTCTTTAGAAACTGCGCAAGTGAAATAGAAAAGGACTCTAAACTGGCTTATTTAAATGATACTAAAATTCATACATCACTGCATAGCTGCTAGTAAGTATTTCATGAAACGTAATTTCATTTGTATACCTATTGTCATTCCATTAACTTACTGGACATTCACTTTCCCAGAGTTCTTCAGATATATAAAACATTTGATAATAATTTAAAAGCAAGAAATTTTGAAAAAAAAAAGATTTTTTTGAAAACCTAAAAAGTTAAAAACTTGAATTAGGTTCTCATGTCATCTTACTGCCACGTTAAAATTTAAAATAAGAATTAAAGTCTTTTATTTCTCGGCTTTTACACTTATACTCTAGCTATACACTCTTTATTTAACTCATTCATTGACACTAATCCTATTCTCGTATTTAGTCTGCAAAATAATAAAGTAAATCGATTTTTAGAAAAAATAACTGAGAACTTCTTAACTTTATATCGTTAATTATTCGCTATACTTACTGTACTTAGGTCTCAGATATAAAGCACGATAATCTAGGTAAAAACAAATTTTCAAAATATTTTATTTGTCTAAATAACTTTATTTTTTAATGACCACCATTAATTCATATTATTTGAAATCCTTGCCAAAAATTAAATTGTAAAATATACACAATAGTCACAAATTGATATTTAAGGCAAGAAAAAACAAAACCTCAATCAAAATCAAATAACCTCAGTAACTATTTGATTGCAAGAGCATATCAAAAAACCGCTTATTATTCTAATCAACCTCACGTTTCATCTAGTTGACAAATTGGCAGTGATGTTTTTCATCCCACTTTCTTCACTAGTGATTCTACAGATTTGCATGATTTAATTTACATGATCCTCACTCTACTTAATATAAATTTGTGACCCCTTGTGTACATATTTGCAAGTTTCATTTTTTGTTTTTTAAAGTTTGTTTTTCTAAAATCATGTATTCTGTGATGCAAATGAAAAAAAAATCAACTTAAGTATTTTACGAAAGATTTTGAAAAAAAAGGCTTGATATTTCTTTTTTCTGACGATTGTACAATCAAAGCTAGAATAGAATTTATGAAAGCTGATAAAGGAAATTAAATACGTATTTAATCATACAAATACCAAAAATCCAATTCCAATTTGATTATACTGATCTCCATCAAACTAATACCAAATATACAATAATCCCAATTTCAAATTTTTTGACGCTTACATTGGTTTTCTCATTGCACAGATTATTAAGAGCAATAAATACGGTGCATTTTAGAAACTATGCTTCTTATGGCGTGATGGTAAGAGATTTTGCTTAGGATTTGTCTTTAACAACTCTCGTATTTGTTGGGAAAGTTTCGCTCATGTGTGGAGAAGCTTATTAGAGAGCTACGATGGCTCAGGGATAGGGCGTTCGCCTTTCAATTAGGTGAACTGGGTTCGAATCTCAGCAATGGCTTGTCGATATGAATCCCTCATCTGACTTGCACTGAAAACAGTGCTCACATGAAATATCCTCAGTGGTTGACGAATCATGGGTTTAAGTCCCCTTACTGTCAGACTAACCATGGGATGCTCTCGTGGTCTTCCTCTCCATGTAATGTAAATGCCGGTTAGTTTTATCAAAAAGTCCTCCGCGAAAGCAAATTTCTCAAAATACTCGATCCGGGAGTTCCCTTGCCTTCAGGATTGGGTTCAAAATAAATTTTTTTAAGGCGTGCACTTGGGACCTAGACCCATTGGCCTCAGGAATGCCAGGACTGCTACTCTCTTATCGTTACCCAGTGGTCACCTGTGGCAAAGCCACGGCTGTGGAGCAGCGTCGCCCACGTCACTCAACCACAAACCCGTTTATAGGGCGGGTCACATTCACACAATCATACACACAAAGGAGAAAGGACATAGAACACAGAGAGAGAGAAAGAAAGAAGCATCCGTGCCCTGAGCAGGATTCGAACCCGCGACCATCGGCTCCGCAATCAGGTATGCTAACCACTCGACCACCTGGTCGGCCGTTCGAAATTATAAGGCTACGGGGTTGAACAATAGTAGTTGTAAACCCCATAAATTCGGTCTGCTGTTCAATGACCGCTATAAAATAAAATAAAATAAAAGAAAAGAAAATAGCTTTAGAGTTTACAGAAAAGCGAAACTAGATGTAAAAGTTTGTTTATTTCATTACGAATGTAAAACATTTTCCTAATTTGAGCTTGAAAATTACATATAAATTTTGCTTGCGTTTTAGCTATAGCATAGAAAGTGCAAGTTGCTTAGCTGAAAAAGTGTCCAAGGACTGTGGAGAACTAGCTAAAGAATTAGGTCTGCATTTTATTAGGGAAGCTGGACCGTGGAACTTTATTTGTCAAGATCATCAAAGTAAAGCTTTGAAGTTGATGAAAGATTTGAACTTCACATTTGATCCAAAAACTTCAGAAGAAGAATTTGGCGCCTCATTGCAAAGTTAAATCTTAAGATGCTTTTAATAAATTTACTAGTTTCCTTTAAGCTGAGGCCAGTGTTGTTTCGAAAAATACAATAAATAATGTTTTTAAAAATGTTTTTGAAATGTCTTTTTCTTTAAAAAATGTAAATTTTTATTAAAAAACTATAAAAAAAATTTAAAAAAAAACAATGTTTTCAACACAACAAAAATGATTGTTTTGATAAAAAATCAATTTTCAAATATGAAAAGAATTGACGAACGCACATGAATTATTTACTGAATTGTCGCAATACTCTTAATGCTTATGCATTAATAATGCTTATTCGCTTAAGGAAAATTACCATTAGCTCGGAAGAACAGGAGTATGCGTTTGAGTTTTTATTTTCTGAAAATTTACTTCGTATTTTTATTTAGATATTAGTAATACAGCTGAAAAAATATTCCAGATTGAATAACGGTAAAAAGCCAATGTGACTATACTTTTTACCGTAAAATCCATTTTCACCGGAACAAAAAATAAGAAAAACTGTAATTTGTACAGTAATAATGTTCGCAAAATTACTGAATCACTCTTATTAAATAACTATTAATGTAAAAATTACCCTATAATATTTTACGATCAAAATTGATTTTAATGTAAAATGGATTTTACGGATAATGCACCCAAGTTGCCGGTACTTTATTTCGTAATTTGATCCGGAATTCTTAACAGACACATTATCTATATCTTAGGGTATCATCTTGAACAGTCAAGGTCGCAATTTATATTGCAATTTATAGTGCAATTTGCTATGCATTTTATTTATAAATTACATTCATAAAAAAATAAACTGATGTAAGGCATAAAAATATCCCTTCGACTTCAGTAACTTATTAAGAAATTATCTTCCATTCCGAAGCAAAGCCCGAAATAATATTTAAATATAATGAATAAGATGAGAAGCAAATTTAGCGAATTCAACTTACAATCAAAGAAAAGAAGCAAAATAAGAGATTCTTTGTTAAAAGAAGGAAAATAGGCGATTCTTTGTTAAAAGAAGCTAATGAGATGAAAAAGCAAGATTTAAGAAAAACTAGAGAGAACAAACGGGAATAGACAAATTCATTTGATATGTTATAAATAAAATCAAATTAAAATTGATATATGCTTTTAAGTATTTTCATAAAAATAAAACACGGGTCGTCTACAATGTAAAAACTGCTGTGTAACATCTCTCCAAATTTTATGTTTTAAAACCTACACTATAAAAACTTTTAGTGTATTCTAACACCAAATATGGAGGCAACTACTTTACACCAAAGTAGTGCAGAGAAACAACACAGATAACTCTTAGATCTAGCGTTTTATTACACCAAGAACAAAGAATAGTTCTTAATGTTGTGAAACACTCAGTATATTCCTTTTACACTACTTGGTGTACAGTAATTCTCATCATTTTTGTTATTGTTACTTAGTAATATTAAAATTTATTAATTATAATAAGGTATGATACACATAAGAATCAATGAAGTTGCTTTTACAAGGCAATCACTAGTCATTCATTTAGGATGCATTTATGTACTATACTTTGTTGCGAGTTAAGAAAAAACCATTATTCCTTAAGACAGGGTTTCTTAACCTGTGGTTCATGGACCCCTTAGGGGTCCATGGGTCATATTTTGGGGATCCACCGACTGCTCCTAATTTTTAAAACGTTTGGATCAATAATATTTAAATAACATTGATCTTTTTTTCTTTCTAAAAGGTGAAAATACATACATATTTGAAACTAGGTGATACCCCAAATTCAGTACGGACTGCACACAGCCCTCTAATATCCCTGTCATATTTTTAACATCCTCCACTAACCGGCTTTCAGTTTGCACCATCAGGGGCAACCCCCTGATGACGTCCGCTGTACTATTTTTATTATCCCCTATCAAGCTATGCACATTTGACACCTTGTTCAGGTTACTAGATCTAGAATTTTTTACTAAGAAGAAAGCCCAGTTTTTGAAATCTGGAACATTAGACAAACTTGGATTTGGTATTCCACAAAAACCTCTGGTTGAAGCATCTCTCAAAATTGCATATCATATTGCTAAAAGCAAGAAACCGCATACTATTGGAAAGACGTTAATTAAGCCATGTGCGCTGGAGATGGTTGAATTAGTTTGTAGATTGGAACAGAGAAAAAAAACTTGAGGCAATTCCATTTTCAAATGATGTGACACATTCAAGAATAGTTGAAATTTCTTGCAATATCTTGAAAAAGATCATCGATTAATTGAAAGTATCGCCACTTCCCTTTAGTATGCAACTGGATGAAACTACAGATATCTCGAATTATAGTCAACTTCTTGTTTTTGTTCGTTACGTGTCTCTTGATACTATCAAAGAAGAATTTTTATTTTGTGAGTCTCTTTTGCAAACTACAAAGGCAGTTGATGTTTTAGCAATGTTAAATGTTTTCTTTACCAAACAAGACTTCGACAGGAAAGAAAAACTTCATTCACTTCGTACAGATGGAGCACCTGTGATGCTTGGCAATAAATCTGGCTTTGCCCTGTTGGTAAAAAAAAGTCTCCTAATGTTCTTGTTACTCATTGTTTTTTTACATAAGCATGCACTGGCTACAAAAACTCTTCCAACCAGCTTGAAAGAAGCATTATCAAAAGTTATTAAAACTGTAAATTTTATTAGACATAGAGCTCTTAATCATCGTCTCTTTAAAACGCTGTGTCAAGAAATGGACCCAGAACATGAGGTACTTCTGTACTACACGGAATTGCTCTGGCTGTTACGAGGACAGGTCTTGAAATAATTTTTCATGTTGAATATCGAATTATCACTTGTTCTAGAAGAAAAAGATAACTCATTCTTCGAATATTTAAACAAAAAAGATTTTACCTATAGATTGGCTTACCTGGCAGATAATTTTAACCACATGAACAATATAAGTCTTTTAATTCAAGGAGCCGATATCACCATTATGGATGCAACTGAGAAATTACAAGCATTCTAATTGAAGATGCCACTTTGAAAAAAATAGAATTCAAAATGAGATACTATGCAAACTTTTAAATGTTGGACGAAGTGCTTTCTGAAAATGGATCTTGGCAAGATAATTTGTTACTGAATAACTTAAAAAATGAAATCTGTGAACACCTGAAAGTACTTCAAGTTTCATTGAAAAAATATTTTAATTTAGATGAGATAAAAATAAAAGATGAGTTGTAGATTCGTCATCCTTTTCTTTGTGATATTGACTGTATCAATGATATGAACCTTGCCAAAGATGAGCTTATTGATCTTAGAACAAAGTCCTTGCTAAAAATGGATTTCGATTCAAAAACACTCGGAGAGTTCTGGTCTTCTGTGAAAGAAGCCTACCCATTGCTTGTAAAGCGAGTTATTTCAGCTATAATTCCGTTAGCTACAGTGTATCTTAACGAAGCCGGACTTTCCACAGTTGTGACAATAAAAACATAACATCGTTATCGATTGAATGTTAAACATGTTATGCTCGTTGCTTTGTCGAAAACCATCCCTCTATTCAATTTATTAATTAAGGAAAAGCAGCAACAACCTTCAGACTAAAAATTTTAATTTTAAATATTTTGTATACTATTGAAATAATAAAATTAAATGCTAAAATAAATTAAATACTGAAAATTGATGTTTTTTGCAATTTTTTTACTCAGAGGGGTGGTCCGTGACTTCTTAAAAATTTTTAAAAGGGGTCCATTGTATCAAAAAGGTTAAGAAACACTGCCTTAAGAGAAAGCCTGTTTGCATCTAAGTGCAAGCCAAACGGATGCCAAACTCCCAGCGCATCGCCTACACTTCAAACGATGTTGTACAGCCTCCTGTTTGCTAGCTTTCTGATTAACAGCAAAAATCGATTAACACGAAATAAGAATTAATAAAAAGTTTATTTAAAAATCGTAACAAATACACTTCTTCCTGTTCGCATTTAAATAAACTGATGAAATAATAATAAATATTGTTTCTTTGCAGACGATTTTTTTCTACAGAGAAACAAAAGCAAAAATTATTTATCTCGCATTTGATTTGTTTAGAGCATGTCATGCTAAGACGTGCCATTTTTAGTGATCAGATCAAATCCAATGCTCTTACAACGTCATATAGTTGTTTCTTTTTCAATAACGAACGTTCTTCTTGTTTACCAAAATATGCTGCCGAATCTTGGATTCCAGTAGGACTACGAAGCTATAACCTTTTTTATTAATTCTATGATATATATTGTAAGAGAGGACACGAATTAAATTTCTGTCTTACGTGTTTAACTTTTAAAAGCATTTATAATGTTTTAAAAGTGATAACGAAATAAAACGGAACTATATGCAGTTGCGGAGTATTACTTAAATACTTAAATCCTCTATCGCAATGTTTTTTTAACTTGTAACGGAGTATAGTTCTAAAAATAAAATTAGTTTGTTAATCAAAACAACACATAGTACAAAGAGATTATGAATACGAATTTAGATAACTTAACAAAACTGAAGAGGGTGGATACAAAGTCATTACAAAATTATTTAATACAATTGCCAGATATTTAAACTTCAAATATAACCAATCTTAGTACACAAGTAATGCATCTTGTAATGGCAAACTTTGGTTCTGTAGATCGTGTTCGATTATAAACAGTCCACTGACGATATCCTAACCTGGGTATTTCCAATCGTGAAAATAATTCGTGAATGGTGTTAATGATCAGTAGTTTGGTGCTAGCATTCTCAATTATTGCACCCTTTAAAGTATATTAAATTTAATTGCTCCCTTCATGAAGTATATTAAGTTTAATTGCACCCTTTATAAAGTATATATATTGATATACATTCGCGCTGTTTGGCATCCAATTGGCGTGCATGTGGAGTGCAACAGGCTCATGGATCATGGTTGGTGTGATGATCGGTGTAGTGGAACACCATTTTAGTGTTAAGCAATTGCTTCCGTTTATGGGGTTAAGATATAGTAAAAATGTTTACAGTGTACTTTCGGACATCATGTGAACAAAAATAATAATATCTTTGGCTAAACGGCAGAACGGATAAAAAGCTCCATTTTTTCATTTTTTTTCTGCAGCAGTAGAAAAAAGAAGTTGTTGAAATGAAAATATTTGTCGGTTACATTTTTCTCTGCTACACTCTAGATACTGACAGTGCGTTTTGAAATTTTAGTTCAGGGACTATATTGTTCGAACTTAATGGCTATTATTATTTCACATATCTTGCGTATACAAAGAAATAATATGATTGATTGAAAAAAGAATAGTTTTGTGTGGAGCTATACTTTTGTCAGAAAAAATGAAGACAAAAACGGAACAGAGTTGTCATAGACTGTGACAGATGAATCGCAGTTTCCTGCTCATTGTTCTGACCTTGAAAAATTGTAACAATTTCAACTTGTGTGTTAAATTGCTTACGAAATTTATCAGCCAAATCATTTTGCTCTATGCACGTTGCATTTAAAGATATTACTTTTATATCTTAGTATGTGGTTTCTAACTACTTTTCTCTTGTTATGCGCTGGTAAGTATTTATATTTTGTGCTAAAATTAAGAAATGCATCATTTTTTCACAGTTACCATTTCTCTGAAAAAATTTGCTTTGTAATAAACATTAGCGCAGTAAGTTTTTATAACTCAAAAGCTTCAACGTCAAAGCCAAAGTAAGAATTGAACTCTATACTCAATACAGAAAGTTTTTAAGGACACCAAACACTGAAGTAAATTGTTCGTGCATGTACAAATTATTCAAAACTATATTTTCAACTTTTACGTGCAATACTAATAAGAAAATATGAGATAAATAAGTTTTATTACTTATACGTGCTTTTTTACACAATTTAATTCAATTTGAGAGTAGTTTTGTGACTGATAGATGGCAACACCAATCATTTGGCATTAAAATATTGAAATGATCGCTCCAAACTGACCAGCATAGTGCTCTAAGATATTTAGATTATTTTTAGGTTATTCTTTTTCCGATGCCCACTCGTCATTACGATGTCAGTAGGGCAGATTTGTTGGTACACTATATTAGGTGGGCCAACGTTGCTTCCACAGTAAGGACAGATAGTACAGAATGAAATAACTTCCATGCCTTGTCCGAGATTCGAACCCAGGGTCCTTCTAATGTGAGGCCAGCTCCGTGACCACTACACGATTCGGTCGGCGAATGTTTACAAATTCAGCTGTGATTTTTTATAGGGAAATCATATCAAACTTCGACAAATAAAGCTGCAAGTATTTGTCCTAAAACCCTGAAGAACCGGTTCAAAGATTATTCGAAAAATCACTTCCTTGTTTCCGAAAGAGCAAACAACGAAAATGATTTTATTATTATCTCTCGCATTATCTTTCTTGTTAGTTTTTTTAATGCAAGTTAAGCCAAAACTTACACAAGGAATAATTTTGATAAAAGATAGGAGTTTTTAATTAAAGTTCCGACTTTTTATTCACTTATAAAGTTTATAGCATGGTAGTCTACATGGAACATCATCCCTACAGAATCAAGTAGAGATGTTTGCTTCAATCCGTTTCTTTACCAATCTGCTTTTTTATACCAATATTTGCGCAAGAAATAATTTAGATGAAAAATTTATATTTTAAATTTTAAAAAAAATTTCAGATTCATAAAACACCCAGCATAATTATAAATCAATCTTAGACTATAATAAATATAGTTTCAGTGTAGGTATATGCATGGCAAATGGTTTCCACAGTTCTGCTGACACATACCCACTCTTTAGTCGAGCTTTTCACTGACCATTGTTCACAAATATATCTGAATTTATCTGAAACGAAGCTCAATATTTTTCTCAAATGGTTGTGAGCTAGTTGGTATATACATGAAACTTTGAAATAAAATAAAATAAAAAGGTTCTACGACGTTATAGATTCATATGGGTAGACCATCTCAATTAAAATGCATTCTCCTTTTTATTGTAGTGCTCCATTTTTAAAAAGTGTCTTGTAGTTCTACTGTCTTCTTTTCTTTCGTGAGTACTATCTAATACAGCTTTTCTGCTGTCTTCTTTTCTTTCGTGGATACCATTTTATTAAATAAATGGAGGCAAAACCCAAAACTTCCGTAAATCTTGGGAGACTTTTTATTTCGATTTATTGCGTGTCAAAGTAAGATTGATAATTTCGAATAATCGTGTATTTAGCAAATGGCGTTTATTATCACAATCCATTTTCGTTTTTTTAGTGTGGTTTGGAAATGGGGAAAATATATGTGACTCATCTGTCAGAGATGTATGTCAGCTGCCAAAACAGGATCAAAAGTTGATGTTTCCGAAAACAGCCAAAACTCTGGAGAGGCTTTGCTTGTAAGTAAACCATAACTATCATTTCAAAGGCTTCGTGAAAAAAGGTTCTCGGTGATATTTTTGAGCATTCAGAGTATCACCTTTAAAAAACATAAGATGCTAAACAAAACATATTTTCCTATCGCCATATTTAATAATCTTAAGGAAAACATACAGCTGAATAAAACATGCTTTTAAACCCCATCTTTCGTATCATTGAACACAGAATATCTTTTGGTACCTTCTTCTACTGAACTTTTCGAATAGATTTAAAGAGCCATAAAGGGTGTTCTGTAACGACCACCCTTAATTAATATTGTAAAAATTATTTTAAAAAAAAGTAAGATGAACTGAAAAAATTGCGGTCAGAACTACCAAAAAATGGTACAATTTAGCGTGTTTTTGGAACTATTGGAACGCCGAAAAGCTCGGTAGTTTTCACCTAAATACTTTAGTAATGATTTTGGTAAAATTATCAATAAAATATGGTTTTATAATATGTGATAACACTTGGTAAACGTGAAAGAAAAATTTGGTAATTTTATCATGATACCTCAGAGCATGGCAAAAGAACCATTTATTCGGTAAAATTAATTTTTTAGTTTTGCATTTTTTATTTATGTCGTAAAACTGAATTTTTAAAATCAGAATTTTCGATGAATTTTTACCATATAAACGGAAAAATTACCAAATGAATGGTTTAAAATTCGTATACTTTGGTTTTAACACCAGAATTATGGGGGTGGGTTTACCAGAAATGTCTTTACCATGCAGTGTGATAATTTTACCAACTTTTTTTTCTCTTTGTGAAATATTATACTAATTATCAGCCGTTCTCAGTAATTTTGCTGTCAGTGAGTACGAAAATCATCTCGTGATAGCCTAACAGTACTTTAGACCTTATATACACCAAGCAGTGGAAGAAGCTCGCATTCAGTATATGTAAGTATATGCATGTAACAGAAGATGCTATCAGCTGCGTTGGTTTGAATTCATGTGCTAGAAAATTTTTATTTTTTAATTGCTTAACAATTTTTTTAATCAATTTAATTCGAAAATAAAATCTATAAATCTAAAATTTAAACAATGGAATATAAAGTATAAAATATAAGTATAAATTGTAAAATCTGAATAACATCTAAATAATAATGTAATTAATCTAAATTTTTCCAAGGGACAACACTCTTCTTCGTGTACTTTAGAGCTTACAAATCATTATTTAATACAGGATAAAACAAAAATGTTATCGAAATCAATCATAAAGAAAGTGTAATGAAGAACACTAAAACTAGATCGATTTCCTGCTGAAGCTTGAAGATTGATTGCTGAAGCTCTAACGATTGCCTTTCAACTTATCTCGGTTCACATCGGCAATCAAACAAGTTTTGTTTAAGTTTCATTATTTTTTTCTCTTTTAAATATTAATTTGTGGCCCATGACTTTAGTGATTTTTCGCTTCCTTTTTGATAAGAATTTAAAAAATATACATATTGAGGGGAGAGTGTTATCGATAATGTCAACGTTCATTTATCAAAAGGTAACCCACCATAGAATCGAGTTAACACATCTTATATACTACTGAATTTGAATCATATTTTTGTAGTTATAGATACACTACAGTACTCCCCACCAGAATTATATCTGTGATAGAATTCGATGAACGGATACCACTAATTGATTCGTTGCTGTTTTGTGAGAAACCGGGAGAGCTGTATTAAGATCACTGTATTTTCTGAGTGCTATTCACGGTCGTGGGAGCTCCTGTGTTGCCTTTAGCAGTCAAGTGTATACGCTGTACGTTGTGCGTGATCGAGACTGAGTACCAACCGCGCAAAGAGGTGGATAATGTCGCAGTCACAAGCAGCAAGTCAACTGTTTAATGTGGACCAACCATCGAAATAGGCGTTTTCAGATGGAAGTGGTCATTACTGTCAAGATAGGCGTGTTAATATCGAAATGGGAGTTTCTGTCAAGGTAGGCATGTTCATTTAACGTCCGGGTCACCAATGTGGGAAGTGTTGCTATTGAGAATGTCAACCATCATCTATGGACAGGTACCCCAACATAGAACCGAGTTAGAATGTCTTATATACTAGTGAATTGGAATTATATTTTTTTAGTGGTAGATGCACTACAATATGTTAAAGTTGGTGAATACGGTACACCATCCATATACACATAATATATGGTTACCTTTTTTACATTCCTTATCATTGTTGTTTCAAAATATGTTCCCTTATTATTTTCAATACCATTAACTCCTCCCCATAAGTTATTAACCTACTTCTATTCTACTTTAGAAATTACATACCTTTTGCTGAATGTTTAGTTAATTATCAAGAAAAATGCCCTTCGCCAGAAATGCCAACTATGGAATTAACGTCATCTGTATTGAAAGCTGCCAGAACATTTTGTAATAATGACTCAGTATGGTTTAAAGGTAATATTGAAAAATATAGTTTTATATTTTTAAAAATAAATGAACCTTAATAAATTAATGTTACTATAAACAATTTAAATTTACAATTATTAGTAGTGATGTACTGAGTATCCGGAAATTATCCGGTTCTCGACCAGATTTTTACTACCCAGTTATCATCCGGATCTGGTAAAATAACTCCACTACCCGGCACTGTGCACCATTACTCAATTTCTACTGTCAGAACTTGGTACCTGGATCAGGGCAACTTTACCGGTTATCCAGTGCCGCGTAATACTCATTTATGTTAGTCACAACCACCATTCATACAGTAACCTTAAAACTGTACATAAAAATAAAATATTTCATCATTTATTAATTTATATCATATTTTATCATTATTTAAATCTTGGAAATCAAAATATTTTATCTGTTTCCGTGATGGCGCAGAAATTTAGATACTGAACTGTCACTGTGAAGAACTGGGGCTCGATCCCCAGTGGCGATGGCCCATCCAGCTTCAGATAGATGGATATCTCTTGTCTGGGAAGTGAAGGCGGCATGTGCGCCGTGAAGAGAACTATATTTCCACAATAATACCGTTAATCACGATATTGTAGAGCCTTAAGCTAAAAGATATTTCTGGCTCACAACTGCCAGTCTTGGAAGTGCTGTTCCAAATAATCAGGCTGAAATGGTTTAGGCTTGACAGGTCTTGCTTTTATGCAGAATCTTAATTCAGGATGATGTGGACATTTTCGGAAAAGAGAAATATGTTCGCTAACGAAAATCGATAAATAATTTTTATGAAAGTAGTTATTTTTATGATATTCGCAAATAGTTATGTTTTGTTTTCTTCAAGTCATATAAACTTGACAAAAAAAAACTAATTTTGAAACACATTGAGTATAATTTATTTTATTTTTTTGCTTAGATTGAAAAGAAGCATGTATGAATAAAATGAGCCATCAGTATTTTTAAACTAAATTTTCAGTATTTTTCAGTATTCTTAAACTAAACTAGAAAGCTTGTTTCTAACTCATTAGCTCAATAAATTCAATTTCCAGCCAGTCTGGTTTCAAGTTCTTTTACCGTTTGGTTAATCATAGATGGTTTCGAGTTTTTATTATCTGTGTAACAGAAATACGCGTTAGTTTTGCAGAGAAAATGTTTCATAAAAGCAAATTTGCCCAAATTGCTTGATCAAAAGTTACTTTATCTTTTGGGGGTTCAAAATTACTTGGAAATGGAGGTGAAATCGTCAGTAACAGCAAAACCGCTATTAGAATCTTCTATTCAACATCCAGTTATAAGAAAAAAAATTTAAAAAGTATTGACGCAGATCTCATTGCACGTCAATCACATTTATAGTTATCCGATAAATAAAAGCGATACTCTGATGGTTAAAATATTTTAATTTAATGCACAAACTGTTTGATTTAATAAACCAAACAGTTATATTAAAATAGTTTTAAAATATCTTACGTTTAACAGATGCCTACATTAATAAATGCTATAGCAAATTTAAGCAAATCAAATGAAAAATTAATGAATTATAAAGTTTACTATATTTGCAAATGTCTCCTCTTTACAGCAAACTTTTACGTAAAGCATTCTACATCCAATTAGTCATACAAGTTTGCTTTTCTAAACATTTTCTTAAATACTGTTTAAAAATCTCTAAAAATAAAAATATGTTTTTATGCACTTTAGAACGCAAAAAAATTCCTCAGAAATATATATCGTGAAGAAAAAAAACTTGTTCGAATAAAATATTACCATTTTTATATTATTTTACATAAATAATATACTTCCCACACAGGTAATAAATCCAAATTTTATCGGGTAACCTATAGCCGGGATAGCGTGGTTGGTAGTGCGTTGGGCCAATGGACAAGAGGTCGTGAGTTCGCACCCCACCGGCGAAGACTCCCCGAGTATGAAACTGGAGCACGCTATATCTGTCGGGATCACAAAGTCATATGATTTCCTTTAACAAATCATCACCTCTGGGGCACTGGATCGGAGATTGATCGTGCTCTGGTTCAGGTCAAAATTACGATCTGCGAATGGGTGGATGGTGTGTTAATGTGCCCTCCGTCTAAAACGGGCTGTGGCGCATGTGTATGGCAGAAGTCAAACTCATAGCCATAGATGGCGCCACTAGAATAACAAGAAGAAGCGCCATCTCCCCGCTTAGGCTTGTCAGTATTGACAAGAGGTATACGACAACAACAAAGTTGAATATTAGTAGTCGTAGTTAGTAGGAGTTGAACATCAGTAGTCGTAGGCCCAAAAAAATTGGTCGGCTATTCAATGACAGTTACAAAATAAAATAAAAACAGCAACAACCGGGTACCCTTGACCTGTCAGGTAAAAGATTCAACTTGGTTCCAAGTACCAAGTACATCTCTAAATATTAGACTGAAAAGTTATTCCAGAGGCTTACATTATTTTCCTAATTGATTAAAATCATTTGTAAGCTTTTGCCATTCTCCATTTGTTTTTATGTAATTTTAATAGAGCTAAAAGCACGGACAATGGCCTAGCACGTTAATCGGCCATTGCCGGACCTCTCCTCGCTACAAGACTATCCGGTACCGAGTTTAATGTCCTAGTATACCCTAATCGGGTGGGGCTAGAAAGCTACATGTAATTAAATTTCAGCATTTAGGTCTTAGAACGTTCAGGTTATTACGTAATCTTCACTCTTTTGCAAAAACTAAGTTAAACCAAATACAAATTACGGTTCTTAAACTATTATCAAAGCTAGAAAAAAGGAAACACTTTCATATCTCGCCGTATTATTAAACAAGAAGATGATTTTAAACTTGTTTGATTGCAGAAGAACTTTAAGAAAATGTGAAAAACAATTTCTTTTTAAATTTCATTCGGTAATTTATCTGGCTGTGACGTTTGACACCCCGACTTCTCCCAAAGTGATTCTCTATATTTCAAAAACATTTCAATTGTTTCTCTCTTAGTTATTAATTTTTGACCAGCATTATGTACACTTTTTTCGCTATATTTCTTACAAGATTTTACAAAAATATGTATTAAGGGAGGCATATAACCTTCCATATAACGCAATTATATATTAATTTATTGTTATTAAATTGAGTGGCATAAAATAATTTCGAATTCAGCAACATTTTTAATGATAATAAAATTTCGACAGCAGATCGATATACATTTTGTGGGCTAAAAGCTGAATTTGGCTGTACTGTGCCAAATTTGAAAACTTAATTCTACTATGGAATTAAAATCAATATATTTATGAATTGAAAACACAAAACTTATTCTCTAAGTTACTTTATATGGTTTTGATATGAGTGTTTTGCTTGAGTAAAAATTTTTTTAAAAAAATGAAACGTACCTTCGTTCTTAGGAGTGGTACACTACGGAAACTGTTTCGAAATTTTTCAATCAAGGTTACCAAGGGATTTCACTGAGAATTGCCGAAATAAAATAGAAATGGGCACGAAGCTGGCATATTTAAATGATCCTAATAATCATCCAGAACTTAATAGATGCTAGTAAGTATTATATTTTTATGATGTAATAAAAATGTATTATACCATCATTTTTAAAAAATTACTGTAATTTTTTTTTATTTAACAAAAATTTAAAATAAAATTCACTGAAATTTTTAATTACGTTTATTTTCACTTTTACTTTTATTTACATATTTTTTATTTACATGATTTTTATTAAAAAATTAATTTTTTTTAAAAAAAAATTTATTTTTTACATTTTTTTTGTAAAATACGAGATCAAAAAATATAAATAAAATCCTTAACTTTTCATTTCAAAAAACTAAATCTTTTAGACTTCTTTCTTTAATTTTTTCGGTTTAAAACAGTTAGAAGATATAATTAAAAATTACTTTTTTTTATTTTTTAATAAAAACACAATCTGATGCTGACCCCACATCAGAAAGGTCCTGAGTTCGAATCTCAGACAAAGCATGAATGTTCTTTTATTCTCTGTCTGTCCTTATTGCGGGAGCAACGTTGGTCCACCTAATATGGCGCCCCAGAAAGAGTGATCAACTAATATTTTCTGCCTGAATAACGACTATCATTAAGGCTGGCATTAAAAAAATTCATTTATCTTTACCTATTTCCTTTATTTTTAAATTTTCTTTATCTAATCGGTTAACACGTTCATTGTTAGCTGAGTTCAGGTGGTTATTCTATATCTATCATTGAAGAATAGTAATCTATAAGGAGAAAATCGAAATTGAATGTTCTTATTTTAGAAACCATTTTATTTTTTAAATTTTACAATAAGTTTATTTAAATAACAATAAATTATCGTCAGAACAAAACACCATTTGTTTCTACAAAAATACTACTAAACTCAGTGGCGCGACAGCCCCTTGAGGGCCAAGGCCTACTGTGCCCATCTCAGTTTTCTTGACCTTGGGCTCTGGGGTGCAGCAGCAGATGTTCCGGGTAGGCGGTCTAAGCATGCTTGGCACTCACTTATCAACCCACTGAAGGGATGAACGGTTGAGTCAACCCTGCCCAGCTCGAGGGTCGAACCCAGGACCTGTGGCACGGGAGCGTGAAACGCTACTACTCAGCCGCCGGTCGTCTTCTACAGAAATAGATGGATAATAATATGCTTCTTGCAACCACTTGATCCATTTTATTGACACAAATCGTCGGGAAGAATTTACCCTAAAATTCCATTCGCAATTTTTAAAGTCATATTTTTTAATTACAGTGATTCAGTGATTTTATAGCAAATACTATTATTGTAGAAATTACGATATGTCAGATTTTTACTTTTTATGGTAAAAATGGATTCACTCAGTGTGCTACTAATGCTTACTGTAATTTTATCCAGAATTTTTTACAGTGTAAGATAAAATACTTCAAAACCCCTAACAATGTAGACATGTTTTCAGAGTTGATGTTATAGACATATGTAAAAATACATATGTTGATATCTACTTATTAGCTTGTTCTTCTTTTTTTTTCGTCACCATGCAACTGGAGACTGGTTACAAAACTTAATTCTAATAGTTACAAATCGTTATGTAAGTCAAATGTCTATTTCTTAATTTGTAAAAGCAATTGTTATGCCCAATTTACTTGTATTTTAGTAACACTATCGAAGTTGCAAGTTGCTTAGCTGAAAAGCTATCCAAGGATTGCGGAAAAGCCTCTAAAGAATTAGCACTGCATCTGATACGAGAAATTGGACCATGGAATGTTGTTTGTATAGATTACCAGAAAGAGGCCTTTAAGTTGATGAAAGATTTGAATTTCACTTTTGATCCAGAAACTTCAGAAGAAGAATTTGCTGCTCTGTTGCAAAGCGAAATAAGGAGTGAAATGGATTGAAGTTACTATCATAAAAGCAGCACATAATTGCAAACACTGTACATTTTCAAAGAAAAAATAAAAAAGATTTGAAAAAAGTTTCTTTTAGCGACGTTTTTATAAGTTGTATCTTTTTTTAAAAATAAAAAAAACTAACAATGATAATAAATGCATTTACTTAAGCAGTCACTAATAAAGTAAGATCAGTAAAGCACTAATCGCAAGAATTAAAAAATGTTACACATATCGCAAATTTTTTAATAAAAATTATGCTCATAATTGAACAATTTTGCCTGAAACATAATAGATAACACTGGAGAACTATCATTTTTTCAGTTGCATGAGATTTTTTAATAGATCTTAGATACTTTTGTATCACTGATATCAAATATGCTCTCGGTTTTTCTTTCCAAGCTCAAGCAACTGTTTTTTTATTAATGGCATTTTCAATCTAATTTTCACGAAATTTATTGGTTTCAAAACGTTCTATGTAATAACGGATAGTATAAATGTTGCAACAAACTTCTAGGAGAGTTAGGGCACATTATTCATTATTAAAATTGCACAGGAGCCCATGCACTGAAATGTAGTCATACGCCACTATGGGTGCTTCCATATTATGAACTCTTTCACTTAATGCTTCTTTCATTTTATGCATCTGAAATGTCATAATAAGAAAACGCCTCTAACCTCTCAAAACTGCATGCTTCCGAGAATGAACATCTGTATAATTTTAATCAGGATAATGTGTCCCAACTCTCCTAGGAGTTTTTTTTAAGACTTTTTTGAGACCCCCTATTGTATATAACGTTTTTAAACTTGTACATTTCGTCAAAAAATAGACTCAAAATGTCATTTGAGAAATCTGTAGCTTTAAGACAAAACTAATTTCTGATTTGAAATCCTCTCACCCAAAATAGGCAGTGTCAAAAATCTTTATAAATGCAATTAAAAATTTGCTCCCCGGGGTAATTTTTAGAGCATAAAATATTGTAATCCATTATTTATGAATTTCATATGCATAAATAATGTGTAATGATAATGATGCAAGGCGAGAAGGAGTATAAATAACGTATTATATTAATTTGTTCTTAATATTTCACAATACTAGTCTTTAGTAAAGAAAGTAAACAAAAACAATGACTTTTTGATTAATGTTTTAAAAAATTTATTTTTTCTGTTTCCAGCATTTTGGTTTTAAACTTTTAGACAGGTAAAGTGTTTAGCATTGGGGGACCTCTTTTAATTTAAAAGTTATTATACAAGTACTTTCTCCGCGCTACTTTAGAAACTCAATTTCTAAAGTTATTAATTAACTAGAAATTATGCTTTAGTACTTTTCGTTTCATTTTAATTATTGGATTGCACAGTGGGCCAGCATCCAAGGTCTCGTGACCAAAATTAGTATTTCGATAAAATTTGTTTCAACATTTGGCGGTTTTCATTTAGGGGTGTTTATGCGCAGGTAAATTGAATTCATAGTTGAAATTTTGAAATACACTAAAATTAACCCCCAAAAAAATGGCGTCTTAAATATAGCGAGCAAAAATAGAAAAAATAATATAGTACGTTTAAATAATTAAATATAGCAATGAAAATATAATAATTTTGTTAATTTTATGTTAAAAATGAAAAGCAAATTATATTTCCGAAGTAATATTACAATAATAATTGAAACTTATTAAAATTACAAACCTTTAAATAAAAAATTTAGGAATTGGGAACAGCAGAACACATTTCAAAGCAAAAGATGAAGCATAAATGTTCAAAAATACTAATTAGCTACTTGATAAATAACGAGGCTGTGGTCACATAATTCTCTCTAGATTAAAAAGGTGAAATTAGATTTAATTTTCGATCTGATGGTGGTGTTCCTATGCAATTGCAAAAAAAACAACTCTTATAGTAATAAAGTAAAGTACATAATGTAAATGTAATACTTTTTACCGCTTCATGGTTGTTTAATGAATAGCGAAAACTGAAAGGCATAACTAAATATGATATTTTAAAAAAGGGATATGATTTTTAATTTGAATTTTTTATTTAAATTTATTTCGATAAATCAAAGTAAAGACGCAGAATTGAATAACAATTTAATTATAAGGTAGCGTAATTTAACTAAAGAAACTTTGCAGAAAAATTATCCAATAAACTATTCAATCACTCATTATATAGATACTTATTCCTAATCTACGAAATTATTTTTAAAAGTATGCTTTTTGGTTAAATTATTATTATTATTTAGCGTGAACACTTAATATTTATAAGTACTTTTTACAATTATTTACAGTTTTATAGTGACGGAAAAGGAAATAAAAATGTAACTTTTAATTTTTTTTGCTACTGCTGTATAAATAAACTTCTGGTAAATCAACACAGTAAGCCAATAATGATTTCGATATCGTATAAGGAAAAGTAATGTGATAGGCAAGTAAATATCTTTAAAATAATAATTTTACAGAATAATATGTTTCTAACTATTGTATTTCTATTGTGTTTCCAACCATATTTCAAAAAAGAGTAGCCATATAAAGTAAAAACAAAAAAAGACTTTGCACAAAATTTAAAAACTTACCGAAAGATAATCCTCCCCCCAAAAAATTTTTAACTATTATATATTAACTATATTATAACAGAAATAAGAATCAAAATATTTTTACCAGTACTGTATCAATAAATGACAAGCAAATCAACATCCTAAACCGATTCAGTTTCAGGAAAATTTGATGTACAAATAAATATTTTTTTAAATACTTTTTACTAATATAAATACGCAATTGTTTAATATTTTCCTTTACGTGCTTAATTTTCACCTTGAAGTCTCTATGTATATATTTGTTTGTCTAATGTGTGGTGGTCTACTGTATGATGGTTTAATGCGCGTATCAGTCATTTCATTTGTGAATATTTTACAAGAACGACTTGGATATCTAAAGCTAAAAATGTGGTACTTCAGCGTCTTTCTATTAATGCTGCATGTTGGTAAGATAATTTTTTATATTTTGTCTTTTTAAGTCCATACTTTTAAAAAATAACTGGAAAAAATATTTTTATTTGCAAATATGTAGCTTAAAAAATACTAACTCTTTAATTCGACAAAAAAAAACTTATTTATGGCACTTTTGCTTGTTTTATAGCAAACAAAATAAACTTATTTAAAGAAATACAGTTTTTAATAAATATTTTTTAATAAAACTCTTTAATTCGACAAAAAAAAATAATACTTATTTGTGGCATTTTTGTTTGCTTTATTGCAAACAAAATAAACTTATTTAAAGAAATACAGTTTTTAATAAATATTTATCTATTTACTAAAAAATAAGTAACTTTTATAACAGTTAAGATGAATGATTATTATGTTAACTAATGAATAAAAGAAAAGAAGCTAAACAACCCATATGACTATCAGTGTATTAAAAGATAGGCGTATTAATGAATCAGGTATGAGGGAAATTAGAGAAAAGGCATATTAATGAATCAGTGATTAGACGAATAAGAGAATAGGCCTATTAGTCACTCTATATTCAAGCGAAGTGAGTATAGTAGACTTACATATTAATAAACTAGTGATTAGGCGAATAGTTGAATTGGCCTATCAGTGCATCAGTATTTAAGGGGATCAAGAATGAGTAATTTATAGAATAGGCGTATTAGTGAACTAGTGGTTATTTGATTAAGAAAATCAGCCTTTTAGTTTATTAATATTAAAGTTGCAAGAGAAGAGGAGTTTTAGTGAATCAATGATTAACTGAATAAGAGAATAGGTCTATTAATAAATTAATATTTAGGTATATTAGAGAAGAGGCGTGTTAGTGAATCAGTGATTAGAGAATCAGTGATTACTGAGTAATTTATAGAATAGGCGTATTAGTGAACTAGTGGTTATTTGATTAAGAAAATCAGCCTATTAGTTTATTAATATTAAAGTTGCAAGAGAAGAGGAGTTTTAGTGAATCAATGATTAACTGAATAAGAGAATAGGTCTATTAATAAATTAATATTTAAGTATATTAGAGAAGAGGCGTGTTAATGAATCAGTGATTAGAAAAATTAGAGAGTAGGCAATCCAAATCAAGGAAATAATTTGCAATTAAGAAGCTTTAAAATGAGGTATAATAGTCGATAATCACATTTTTTTTTTACTTATGAACCAATGTTACTTAGTGTGGTTGATTTCCAATGAAACGACTCGTGGTCAAATCCCGGTGACAGCTCGTCGGTCTGAGTAATGCATCTGACCCGCACCGACCACAACAAATGTTAACATAAATTATTCACAATGCATGAGTGGATCTCAAAATTATTGCCATCAGAGTAACCGTGAGAAGTTTTCGTGACTTTCCTGTCCGTATAAGGCAAATTCGAGTAAGTTCTATTCAAAAGCCTTTTCGAAGGTTAGTTTTTCCTAATGATTAATACAGGAGTTCCCTTGTCTTCTGGGCTAGATTCAAAACTGCAAAGCTACGACGTTGAGCATTGATAGTTAAACAGGGAAACCAAAAATGAGTGACCTATCCAACGCCGTCTATAAAACAAAAACAATTAAATGACAAATAATTGAGTTAACGATTCTGCCATTTGCATCATGAAGGTATTCTCAATTTCGAGACGACACAAACAAAAGATAATGATAAAAATATATCATCAAGTACCAACTCAATTTTTTTTAAATTACAAATTCATAAGATTTTTTTTCTATTTCTATTGTTTTTCTGATATTTTTATAGCATTTCAAAATCTGTTATCAATGCATAGCACAGTTTTAATCTGATTTGTTTCATTCTATTTCAGTATGCTTTACCCAAGGAAGAGACATATGCCAGATAAGTCACTATAGGCAGTGCCGATATTCAAAGGATGGAGAAACATTCGCATTTCCAAAAACCGCTGAGGAAATGGTACCAAAATGCTCGTAAGATTCTTCAGGAAAGATATCAATTTGCATCACAACCTTCATTATTATTATCATTATTATTAGTTCAAATTCAACTCAACGGCATTAAACACAAAGCCTGTTGAACCACCTTTAGCCCGTAATACTGCTCGAATTTTTGCCATAGATTCTATGAGATGTTGCCAAAATGCTCGTAAGATACTTCAGGAAAGATATCAATTTGCATCACAACCTTCATTATTACTATTATTATTATTTTAAATTACAATCAACGGCGTTAAACACAAAGACTGTTGGACCACCTTTAGTCCGTAATACAGCTCGAATTCTTGGCATAGATTCTATGAGACGTTAGGAGGAGTTTATCACCAAATCCTATGAACTGCAGTTTTCAGTTCCATCTGATTGGATGGCTTTTTTCCAATACCCACTCGATTGACACTCGTCATTAAGGTGTCAATAGAACAGATTTGTTTGTCACTTTTCCAAGGGAATCCTATTAGGTAGGCCAACGTTGCTCCCACAGCAAAGACAGGTAGTGTAGAGATTGAAAGGACATCCGTGTCTTGCCCGGGATTCAAACCCAGAACCCTTCTGATGCAAGGGCAGTTCTCTGACCCCTACACACTCCGGTCGACAGCAAACTTGTCTTCATAGTACCAATTACCAAAATCAATTAATCAAAAAAAATCAGAACTTATCGATAATTTTTGGTAATTTATCGGTAAAAATTTGTTATCTAAAAGTAATATAATTTGGTATAATAAATAATTTGTAATATTTGCTTACAATTTTTCATTATTTTATTTAAAAACAGGGTTGGATTAATCTATATCACTTGATTTAAATCATGATTAAAACTGAGATGAAAAAAAAATCACTGTGATTTTTAAAAATAATCGTTGATCAACTGTGAATTTTCAAAAAGCTATCAGTTTGAGCTATCTGATTTTTTTTTAAACTTTTAAGTATAAAGTATTTCTTGTACAATACAGTTATTATAAAGTTTATAGATTTCTAGATATTATTAGATATTTAGATAGTTATAATAAATTTTTATAAAGTTTGATTGCAATGAAATTCGAGGGTTTTTACTAAGAAATAAGGGAATATTAACATGCATATTCCTTTAATTATTTCATTAAAAAACGCATTGATTTAAATGAAAAGATTTTTTTTAGTTATTGTTTCAGTAAAAAAAAAATTTATACAATTTAATTAAAAAAGTTCATTATTAGGGTGTGATTTTATTTAAAGTCTTATTTCATAAAAAGGTTTCTTATTAAGAAATAATGGAAAGTATTTGCATATAAATTATATTTCAAAATAAACTGGGAGGAATCAAAAAGAAGACCAAGCGTGAAACGTGGACGTAAGAGTGTCATGAAGCTTTTAAGTTATAATTTTCCATTAATTGTATGCAAAATATTTTGCTCTCAAAAAAAATTTATAATTATACCCATTTAGTTGCATGTTTATTTAATTTTGGTGCTTTTAAAATTTATTAAATATGTAGTTTAAGAATATCAACCAGAGTAATTTAAAACATTTTCTTCAGTTTTGTTTTTAATCTAAACTAATTTACTTTTCATTAGATATCTAATTGAGAAATAGTCTTCCAATCTTTTACATTCATTTGAGCTTGAAAAATTAAGCTATTATTTTATATATTCCATGATTATTTTTTAATAATTAACTAATAATTTTCACTATTTTACTAAAAAATTTTAACTGTTTCAGCTGAAATATTGTTTTTAAATGGCATAAAGTATTATTAATACATTTTATCTGATGTTTTGGTTCATAAATGTAAAAAAAAATGAAAAATTCTGACTAAATTTTTTAAGAAAGTCAGATTTAAATCAAATAAATTCGATTTTTTAAGCTTTCTTTTAAAAAAAATTATGATTTTTGTCGACTTTGATTAAGTATAGTTGAAAATATTTGGAACTGCATGGCACAGGACATTTACAGCAATTTAATCTGAGTATTTTCAAATTACAAGAAACAAAATTTTAATAAAATTGGTGAAATAGTTTGTGAATAATGAAATAAAACATTTATTCCTTGAATTTTATTCTCACAAACTATTTGACCGTTTTGATGCAAACTCTTTTGTGAAATAATGCAAAGAACTTTTTTAATTTAATTTTCTTTCGAGCTAACATTCGAAGAAAAGAAAGATAATATGGCGTCTTGCAAGCGTATTAAAAATCATAAAAATCACGTAAATAACTTGAAACTACTTTTAATAGACAGCCACACATACTCTTTTTAAAAACCATACAAGTGCAAAGAATTTGAAAAAAAAAACACACTTTTAAATTTCAAAAAAAAAGCTCAATTGATGGGATTTTTACAAAAAAAAATTTTTTTGACCAAAAAATGAAAAATATTTACAATACTCAAGTTTTAGTATGAATTTAAGCAACATGCTGCACTCAAATCAGATACTAATTTTTAACTAAATAAGCTTAGTACAAAACGAGAAACGTTATTCACAAAATAAAAAAAAATTGTATTCAGAAAAACAGTTTCAAAAACAAATCTTTGAATAAATAACTTAAAACAAATTACTTGAGTTTGGAAACAGTTCCAATTTAGAAAATATGTATGTTGTTTTTTTTACTTTCAGCGAATACGTTTCAGTATTTTTGGTGTAATTTCGGAATTGTTTGAGTATTTTGTTACACTTGGTGTCAGATTGCTCTGAATTAGATTAACCATATATGATTACACCATATATTTAAAAAAAGCACTGAAATTTTTGTTAGTGAAACCCTCTATTCCCTTTAACTTTAAAATTATCAATCAAATTTATTATTTTCAATTTCATCAACTGTACTTATTTATATTTCCAGAGCGCTAAACTCCATGTTGGAATGTCTAATCAATTATAAGTATGCCTGTTCAAATACTACAATCTATAGTGTGAGAACTGTTAAAAAATTTCAAAATGCAGTCAATACATTTTGTGACAGCAATTCTACTTGGTACAAAGGTAAAAACTTGTAATTTGTATGTTAACAAACAATATTTTTTAAACACTTTTCGGAGTATTTAAACGCCAAATATTAGTAATGAAACGTGTGCCGAAAAGCCATGACTACACCCGAAAGATGATTCCAACTCCCAAAGTTCTCTGTCTGGTTCAATTTAGTTGATTACTAAAAAGGAATGTTCCGAAGATTTTCGATCGAAACATATGGGTGTTTAAGGGAATTTTTGTCAATGGGCCACTGCTCAATGAGACCAGGAGAAACTAAGTATAATATCATTCAATTCTATTTTTGTCCTCAGAAATATCTAATTTTTCCCTATGATTGGAACAACAGTTTTGTCTAAGAAGACAATTTCCTAAAATGTTACAAAGTGTTTCATGACCAAAGTTTATATTTGTGCACTTAGTACATTAGTGTTGAAGTCACATAATTAGAATCTGTAAATAATTGTGTGAAAAAATTATGCGCAATTCAAACACCACGACTAGAACAAAATCAGGGCTGTGGAGTCGGAGTTGAAGAAATATTTGCAGGAGTCAGTGTTAGAAAAATTTGCTCGATTCAAAGAAGATTGATTAAATGATGGGTCTTATAAATTAAAATAAAAAGTAAAGAAAAATGCGATCTTATAATTTTTCTAGGAAGATGATCTTATAAATGTGAGTAAGGCGAGTATTAATAATTAAATGGAAAAAAATTACTCAAATGAGTATTACGACGATTATTTAAATTATAAGAGATCACAAACTTAATTCGCCCTACTTAAACGTTTTTGAGCCTGCATTTGATTGGTAAAAAATATATTCAGAGGAAAATCTATTAAGAAAAATCTATTAACTATTTAGAAAAATATTAATAGGTTATCGTTTGATTCCTAAATAGTAAAACCAAATTTATTTATCTAAACAGAAAAACTAATTAAATAGATACTCAGATGAATTTACGAAATCATAAGTAATTGTTTCCTATTTCTTGAATATTCGCCAAAGAATAATCTTAAAATACGATGCTTATGCACAGTGTGCCAGAAACACGAATTACCATAATAACTTTTGATCTAATTATCAGATTTTCACGTACCAGGACTTAATTATAATGGTTCGAAGGGGTAACCTCAAATATGCTTTTTAAATAGTGTAGACGATATTTTTAGTTATGAATTCATGCAAGATTCCTGTTTCTCGAAATATAGGAGGTTGCCACAATATGTAGAATATGATGCCGTTTATAAAAGGAAAAATATATATCATTTGTATAGAACACTGATTTACTAATAATATTAATACTTTCCTAAGAAGTTTTTAAAAAGTCTTATTGAATATAAATCAAGGTAAGAATTTAGCTCTAAGAAAACTTCAGAGTTTTAGTCGGAGTAAAATATTTCAACTAACGACTTTACATCCTTGAATAAAAGAACGAAACGCACGGAATCAAATACAGTGAAACATCGATTATCCGAGCGCCGATTTACCAAACTGTCCAACTACGGATCGTATTCCGACCTTCCATTCTTGTAAAAAACAAAACAAAAATGAGAAAATGTTTTTTTTTTTTTTTCAGAATACCTAAATATGGACTTCTCGGTAACCTTAAAAAGAGCTCACGTTCCTTCTGCTAAGTTTCAATGTGGGTGGGGTCAGCTTCTATATAAATTTTAAAAATTAGAATTTTTAAACACAACGTGTATAATATGCTATAATAGACATTATAACAATTGCCAATCCTAAGCCTTAAGAAAGTTTGAAGGGAAGTTATTTGAAAACTTTCTCGTAACTGTTCTTTTTCAAAATTTGTAAATTATCCAGATTTTCCGGATCTGATCTGATCCCGATTGGTCCGGATAATCTACGCTTTACTGTTTATAAAATAGAAGGTAGGTTGTAATTGGATCAAAGCCACAAACAGGGCAAAAGCTCGACGTTCAGAAACGAGAGAATATTATTATAATCGTAATATATTAACATTATAATCTTTGTATTAATTTATATTTTCAATATTAACTAATCAATAATAATTCATTTTTTAAATGTCAGTGCCTGAGAGAAAATTAATGATGCCTTTATGACCATGATAACCATTCCCATGATAATGGTGAGGAGTTTGGAAAATAGTGAAACCTTGAAATTCCTACTTTATTTACAAAAAGTATAAATTGAGTATATTCCATTTTTAGTTAACAATGCTAACTGTGATATAGGCGTAAAACGTCATTTCTAAGAAAATCCACAGCTTTGTAGAAATCAAACGCTTGTAATTTAATATTTTGATACTTGAAAACTAACTCCAATGCTGCATTCTGTGGAATCATAAAAATTTTTAAAAATTGCGAACTATTTATAGATATTCAAGAAAGATAGTATATCTAAATTAAAATTAAAGTTCCACTTCGAGGTAAAGTTCTACTTTGAGTTCTACTTATTTAGTACTGCTGCTTTCACATAGCCTGAGAGTATTGACCACTATCTCCGTTTTCAATACAAGCTGACAATATTTTTTAACAAAAAAAAGTTGTGTTTATTGAGAAAATATTCTAAAATTACTTACAATTTTGTTATGAGTCTTTAAAAGAAATTGCAATTTTTTCTTCTTTTAAGGAGTTGTAAAATATGGCAATTGCTATCAAAACGTTATAAACAATTTACCGAAGAATTTCACTGCCGAGTGTTTCAAGAAGATACGAAGTTACATAGATCCAGCTTATTTGAACTTTGATGGCAGTGATCGAAATAAACAAAAGTGCTAGTAAGTATTTTGTGCCATCATAATTTATCTTTATTTACTAATCCAAATTTTGAATCGGCAGCTTATTCAGTGTTTGGAACCAATGGTGGCACTTTTCGATAACATTTATTAACGGTAGATTGTTAATAAAAATATTTTTTTATAAATCTCGTATTTTATTTTTATTATAAAACGAATCTCCATCATGTGAGTGTATAAATACTGGATGTAAATCACATACGCCACTTACTTGTGACAAAACTTTTTCGCCAACCTGTCTTACAGTTAATTAAACAGTTCCAGCTTAAATGTATACAACGTGACTAATGTCTTATTTCTTACTGAAGATTAACTCCCTTTCCTGTCTGTTAACTCCCTTTCCTGTCTGTAATGCAAGGACAGACGCAATCTTGCAATTGAAATTTCGACCACTTTCTGACTAGCTAGAACACAGAAATATCTGAGAGAACTCCGTACGTGATCACAAAGGAAGTTTCCAGCATTTCCTGGCTGCAACATACAGAATAAAAATTAGAATGGCTAAAAAAATAGAAGAAGGTAATTTTATTTTTGCCAGACTTGAAGCAAAAAAAAACAGTTTTGTTATAAGAATCTATCACCACAGAAAAATTTTCTCGCGTCTTTCAAACAAAAGAGGTAGGTTGCATCACTTTCAAAATAAATCAATCAAAAATCATCATCAATCGTTCCACCAACGTCTTTTCGTCTCATCGCAAATCTTTCGTTTTTGTTCTGAATAAAAAAAATTTAAACTGTTTTCTCCTTTATGGAAAAAAATAGCTTTTCGAATTATTATTTTAGTTCATTATGTTTTTCCAATTTTAGCTTCAATTTTCGCATTTGCTTTCATTACTTGTATTGACCAAGTTAAATATTTCTACAGAAATAAACAAGCAAATTTCCCTTCTATTACTATAAAGATTATTTTCTAAATTATCGATTGATCAAAACAAAGTAATTAAGTTGCAAAAAAAATTATTTTATAATTTGTTTTATTACATCAATTTCTTAAAAAGAAAATATAAAACTATATGGTATTTATTGTGTACTATATTGTATAAATGCATAATACTGTATTGTATATTGTACATTACATAGCTATACTATTGAAATGTCAAGCTGTATTGCTGAACAGATTTCTAAGGAATGTGGAGAGGCAGCTCGAGAATTATGTTTGCATTTTATTAGAGAAGCAGGACCATGGGACAGCATTTGTTTCACCGATGACGACGACGTCACGAGGCTGATGCAAAGTTTAAATTTTCGTTATGACCCAGAAACCACAGAAGAAGAATTTGCTAATCTTTTGCACATGGAAGACACAAAGTTCTAACAGAAAACGATATAGCACATATGAAATAAAACTGTAATTGTATTAATCTATATACATAAAAATGAATATCTGTGGATGAATGTGTGTGTCCTTTATAGACTCCTAAACCATCAGACCGAAAGCTAAGCTCAAATCACGAGAAAGGTCACTGTTGACATTAGAACATTGTACGACAAACCATTCGAGCAGGATGAGTGAGAAACGAAATGGAATTTTCTGATTGGTTACGCGTTAGCCATTGTCGTAAATTTAACGACTCAATTTTTCGCATATTTTAAAAATAATATAAGTGATGATTGATCGCTTGCAGCTCTTTTTGATCAAAAAGTAAATTATTGCACATATTTAATGATTTAATTATTTTATATGCGCCATATCAGATAAATTCAATGAAAATTACTTGGTAACATGCTTGGTCTGCTTCAACAAATTTATCCTTTGTCTGATACCACGTGCTTTCATTTTATTTATATTAATTTTTCTAAACGTGTATCTAAAAAATTACTTATTTAAAACCAATGGTAATGAAATAGAAAAAAGAAATATTTAAGCATTCAGAAGCTAAATTAATGAGAAAGTGGTACTAGTTTGATTAGGAGAAACTTAGAAAATTGACGCCAGTGATGATTAATTAATTAAGGTAATATATGCATATTGAAATAACGGAAATAAGCTATATACTACGAGTCGAACGCAAAAGTAATGGAGTAAAGGTATTTATTTTTATAGAAGAACCGTAAGAAATCGTCATACTACCATTGACGACAATGATGCTTAATTAATGTTGGTAATATGTATTAATTGAAATAAAGAAAGGTAACTTCTGAACTAAGAAGCAAAAATAAGAAGAAAAGATACTTATTCGTGTTTTGGGTAATCGTAAAAAATCTGCATACTATTATTGACTCTAATGCTCAATTAATATTGATAATATGTATTAATTGAAATAAAATAATGTAAGCTATGTGCTAAAAATCCAAGTTCATGAAAGATTAATGGGATATTCGTTTAAGAAAACTGTAACAAAAAACGCCATTCACAGATAACGCTTAATTCATGTGTAGCTCTGACGGTAATATATAGGACTGGTATTATGGTAATTTTCAAACTGCTTTTAATAAGAATTTTACAACGGGTTTTCCGTACTTTCAGAAAATATTTTTTTCCAGCAGGTAGCTAAGATAGCGTATTAATATTTTAATGAATTAGAATTAAAAGAACTTTTTCCACCACTACTTATAAATAATTTAACAGTAAACTGAAGGTCAGATAGAGAAGTGGTCATGCTCCAGAAACCTTATGAAGTTTTAATATTTCCCTTTAAAAAAAAATTCGGCTTTAGTTTGCTGGCACTGACAAATATGTATTAACTCAAATGTTGAGGGTTATGCAATAAGTGCCAAATATACTGAGATAGGTATACAATATTATATTGATATATTTAGTAATTATAAAAACTGCACCACTACTAAGCAGTTTTAATACCGATACTTTGGAATCAAGCGTTTTGTGCCCCCTCATAAAGGATATGTACCTGAGAAAATCACCTAATAGTGGTAAATTTTAACTATCATGAATTAGCAGCGAGTAATGCCAAGTGATGTAAAATGCATTTTATCTTTATTCCAATGGTATGAATTACAAGCAACGATCTTTGCTTACTCCAATTACGTAAAGCCACCAAAGATTACAACATATAACATTTAACAAAACAAATTGAAATTATTTTAGCTATATTAATGGAAAAACTTAGTGGAAGAGCCAGGTAAGTGTCATTTTCCGAACGAAAAAAGAAGTTGTATCCAAATTTTTTCATTACCAATTTATTAGAGGGTTAATATTACAAATACTTCTTTGCTTTATTTTATTTACCACTGCCTAATTAGAATTAAAAATCATGCAAGCATACTGGAAACTAATATGAATTAGTTAAGATAAAAGTGAAAGCAAAAACAGTTCTCTTACATTAAACATATCCATATTGACGCAAACCCTTTATGCTAATTTCTCTAATTCATTAATTCCCCTAAAAATGTCACTCACCTGGTTCTTCCATTAAACTCTTTAATTGTGACGGTATATGCTTTTCAGTTTTAAGCGTGATTGCGTAGTGTTTCTCAGTACTGATTTATTGATTCTTTTCTTTTTTTTATTCACCCCATGCGAAGTACAGATTTTCAGCTAGTGATTATTAAAACTAAGCAAAATGAATAAAAAATAGTGTCTTGATTATTTTTGCTTGAAAGATTTTAAGAGTTTGCATACACGGAAGAAGAGTTTAATAATAATTGGAATGAAACTATAAAACGCCAAACTCTAATAGAAACCAAATAGCTTATTATTATTCAAACTGCAACAGGCAAAGTCAATAAGAAATATAGATTAATAACATTAGGTATAATTAATAATAAAATGTCCTTTTTATTTTTTCCGGGTGATTTCAAGAGAGTGGAACCATAGAGGGATGATTTCGCTGATCTTAATCACTCTGAAAAACGCAAAACTCTAATAAAGTTATAATAATAAACTAATAAAGTTAATAAATATCTGATAAAGTTATTATAGTTAAAAATAAATGAAAATTTTATTAATGAAATTAATCTTGTATAAATTATAAAGTACCACGATTATTTTACTGGAAAGATTTTTAAGAGTATGAGATCATGGAGCAAAATGTTGCTTGACTTTGTGAAACGCAAAATACCACATCTATATATATATTTCTCTTACACGGCGATAAAAAGAAGCCTCATTACAACTCCCCGAATGGCAACGCTAGAAAATTAACCAATGATTGCCGCTAAAAATGTCACATGCTAAATCGAGATTAGGTGGCTCAACATATAGCGCTTATAAAAACGGAAACTGAAATAACCAGAGTGTAAAATATTATGTGCTTATGCGCATCGTATTTTTTGTTAAATAATTTATTTATTATATATCATTTCATAGATGGTAACGAGAAGAGTTTTGTGGTTGCTATGGTGACTAATTAGAATGTAAATTGTTTTTTTGAGTGAGTGTGAGATTTGTTTTTTGAAACTGCGATGCTGTAATTTTATTGTTTAGTTAATAAATATTCCTTTTATATTAAACGTGATAGTAGTTTCCTTAATTATTTGATTCGAAGTCCTTGGAGTTTTATTTGAGGTCAGTTTATTTTGTATTTTTTGACAAGAGAGAGCATTCTCACCAAATGAGATGTTCAATGTTTTGTTTATGCAGGTTTTTCCATTGCAATTCACTTATTTCAATTTTTAATAGACTTAATTATAGCCAAAATTTTAACCTTTTTAAAGAGATATTAGTTTTAGAAATTTTATCTTAAGATTTTATACTATAGTACATTTCTAATAGGTTTAACGAATTACATGTCATTTATTTGAATTCAAATTTACTTTAATGACTTTATTAAAATAATTATATAAAATATTAAGTATTTACCAAAAATATGTAATTTTTTTTAAAAAAAAAAGTTGTTATATGGATTTGAATGATTGTTTTGAATTCTTAAAATTTTGTGCATTTGCAATATACCTAAGTTAGCGAGCGAAGCGAGCTTGGTTTGCGAAGCAAAACATATAAGATTGCGTAGCAATTTTGGGGGGTTGGCGAGCGTTAGCAAGCAGGGGGCACAGCCCACTAGTTTGAAATAAAACTCTAATTAGTAAAATTATTAAAAATGTGGATTAATGAAACTAAGTAGAATCATTAATGAAGTATAACTATTTCTTACCAATTCGTTATTCGTTAGATTTCAATAACATTTTGCTGTCAAATATTAATTTGAAAGCTCTTATATGCACAACATTTTTGTCATGCATTCTATGAATATATACAGAGGGCAGTTATTGCGGAACACTCTGCATTCCTTAACTGAAGCAATACTGCTCTGAAATGTTACTTGAGAAACACTTCATTTAAATTGAAGAGAAAAAATTAAGCCGTGTTATTATTTGTGCAATTTCTAGAAGATAGATTTCTAAGTGAAATATATTTTTACTAATATCCTCTAGCCTACGGCAAAGTATAAAACAAAGTATTCCCTTAAACGCAAAAAAGCTCTAAAATTTATTTACCATTAAAAACTAAATACAATTACGTGATACAGACATTACGAACGAACAACTTCATTTTTATATCCCAAAACATGCCTTTTGATTTTATACAATACTAAACAAAGACATTTAAAACAAAACAAAAATCAACGAAATAAACTACCTTTGGGCTATAGTTTCCAACTTAATAATCATATACAACTCTCCCCCACAAACATAATCGATCAGTATGTATTCTTATATCATATCAAAAAAATATGTATAATATGGGATACAAACCCTCTTCTGAAAAGAAAAAAAATACATAAAATGAAGAAGTTGTTCTCTTCCCCCTCAAACCCCCTTTTCCGGTTCGTACTGCATAAAATTTATATAATATCTCCCACCCCTGAGAAAAAAAATCCCTTCTAAAAGCAGAAGTGGAATTTTGAAAAGGCTTATTAGGTTAGAAACTTGAGGAAGTAGATCAAGCACTATAGGGGCATACATGTAAGGAAGAAAAGAAGGTTTGTATTATTTTGTCCCTCTGTGATTATTATTCCAAATACAAGCCGAAGTTTTTGAGGAATTTACTCTTTATTATATTTTTTTATTCTAGATTATTTCTTCCTCGAGGGGATGGCGGAAAAGATAAAATTGATGTTTTAAAAAAGAATCGGGTGAGTCGCTCCTGTTACACGCGACTCTTTTTATAAAAAAAAAATGGAATTGTTAAACCTCTGAGATAAAGAAAAAAAATCATAGAATTGCAAATATCAGAAATTGTGGCTTTTGTAGATTTGCAGGGCTATTTTTTCTTTTTCTTTATCCGCACCTCCTTTCCGTTGAGGGTCATTTCTCCTGGGCTTTGACATTTTCACACCAAAATACGTGTGTAATTTTTTTTTCACCATTTTCTTTTTAACTATAGAAACACTCTATGTAAGGTTTGTTTACGAAATTTTAACAAACTTATTAAAATTAGCTTAGAAATAAAAACCAACGAATCATAAGTTTGCGCCTTAGAAGTTTGCGTCATAGTTTGTGAAATTCAGATCATTGGATCAGACTTTCACAAATTTATGATTCAACGGTCTAAGTTGAAGTAAGCTAACTAATTTGTGAAAATATACACCGAAGAGCCATTACATTATGACCACCCTGCTAATAACATGTAAGTTCACCTCTAGCCCTCAAAGCTGCTAGCACCCGCAGTGGCATTGATTCCACAAGGTGCTGATAGGTAGTCTGAGGTATCTGGTACCAAGCGCTCACCAACTGGTCTTGCAATTCCCTCATATTGCGAGGGGGGTAGCGTGGCAGCACGAATTTGGTTTTCCAAGTGGGACCACAAATGCTCTATTGGATTAAGGTCAGGTGAATTCGGGGGCCAAGACATAACTTGAAAGTTACTGGAATGTTCCTCGAACCAATCCATGACGATTCCACCCTCATGACATGGTGCATTATCCTGTTGGTAAACACCATCCTCCGCAAGAAAAACTGTTGCCATGAATGGGAGAACCTAGTCTGCAACTATGTTCAAGTAGCTTACAGACGTCAGGGATTGTTCTATGAGAATTATGGGTCCTAATGGGCCCCATGAAAACATTGTTCCTGGGCGAGAAACCATGAAAACCTGGTCGAGCCCATTGATATAGATGGAGGATGGTCATAATGTAATGGCTTTTCGGTGTACATCATGTATTTAAAGTTGGGTCAGATGAAGCTGTTGCGACCACTTTTAACTTTTTTTAAATCTCATTCAAAATTTTAGTTATTTATGATGATTTTTTACTCTTCAATTAATATTAATCTTTTAAGTTAGTTACTTAGGCTTATAATTTCCCCACCAAAGTTCTCCAAAAGTGAATTTGGAGAAATTCTAACCAGTTAGATGGGATTTTGGCTATCAGGACATGCCCCTTCTAAAACTGTTGTTGGCTCACTGTCAGAACCTCCAGTGACCTAACGAGATCTATTCTCTTCTCGCCTATTCTATTCCAATATTAGGGATTGTGATTGAATCCTGACTTAGTTTTTGCGTATGTTACTTTTTCGATGGAATTATTTAAAATAATCAAAAGATTCGGTGGACAATCACTTGGTTTAGTGTAAAAATTCATTTTATTTACTTTTTTTACATTTTATTCTATTTTTGACCTCGAATAATGTAGCTTTTGATTATAGCAAAACCCAGACACACTTAATGGCTTATTTCCCAGTTAACTTTTTGGGAGAAAGAGACATGTTTAAGACGATTAGCATTACTGGGGAAGCATGGCCCGGCAATAATTCAAAAAGTATTCATGACGATGGCTTGAAACTCTTCTGAGAACCAATGTAATTTTCATAGTACCGAATTCTCCTGAGAAAGTGAATGAATCCAGCACTTTTCTGGCTAACGAAACGTTGTTTTCAAAACTATATAACCAAAGAAACCACAATGCAAACTTTTCTATAAATCGTCTTCTTACTCTTATGAATCTTCTTCTTAGACTCTCTTATGAATCTTCTTCTTAGACTCTCTTATGAGTCTTCGTCTTAGACTCTCTTATGAATCTTCTTCTCAGACTCTTATTAGTCGTGCAGCATTGGAAAAAGGTAGAAAAACACCTCCAAGAAGAGAGAAGACCTCAGCACAGATCAGTTTAGTAGTTCGATGTAACGAATATAAACTGAGTAATGGAGGAAAATAATATCGATTTCATTACGTTTTGACTACTTAAATTTCTAATTATGGATTAAATTTCTCTTTTATGGTTACCCGTGCTGAGGTCTTCTCTGTTCTAAGAGTTATTGGACAAACAGAGTTTTATAAGAAGTAAGATGCCTTGGATATTTGATATTTTTTAACTATTTACGTGTGTTATTTGAATTTTAAAGTAAGGAAAGAATAATAATAGATTCATAATCTATATGAGGCCATTTACAAGAGTCACTGGAAGCGAATGCAAATTTTTTGGCCCCCCAATTATATGAGTAGTTTTGTCCTTCAGATATGTATTTATTTTTTTTTACTTTTTACTGAAAGAAAAAGGAATATAAATATGTTTAAATACTATGTATATATCGTTTATATATTGGTTATAAGGATCTTGAAGACGAGTTCACCGTCACATAAGAGCAACATCTGACTCTGATTTATATAATAGGTCAATGGCTAAGAATAATACATATAGGTGTATCAAATACGGGGTAATATCGCGATCCTTAATTTTAACAATCTGTGTCAAATATGAAAATACCACGATTAATAGAAAACTAAAACTGTCAAAAAACTATAAAATCGCGATCATTTCCAAAAGCATGACAAATCAAAGTGGGCTGATCGTTAAGACAGGTTAGCAGTGGAACACCGAAGTCAAGCATCACTAGCTGCGGTCAGTGTGCGGGTGGATGACCACTTTGCTCAGCCTGCAAAGAGGTCGAGGAGGAATGGTATCGGTCCTCGTTATACTGTTCTACCGTGAAGTCCTCGACTTCGTTCGCTGGTCGTTGGGTTACCGAAGCAGGGGAGGTATCCCCTCTGCAAAGGATCATAATTGAGATGGCATGTCTTCGGACCGTAATCAGGGATGTTTCCTAGACCGTCGCCAATAGCCCATTGTAAAGCTCTAGTGTGACGTAAATGAACTACAACTACTTGCAGTCAATCCACTTTGAAACATTAGACTAGGCAAAATATTCCCAGTAGACGGTGTGAAAAATATCGAGTTAGCTGACAATTTATTTCGTTGCAGCTTGAAGCAAGGTTTATAATTAAAAAACTGATTTATTAACCCCATTATTATTCCCTACATTAGCCGGATAAGGTTTTCTACAACACCTTAACGAGATTAGAAATGATTTTTAATGTGAAAGCATTAAAGTAACAACTTACCAATTAATGTTATTTTGATGAATGAGAATGAAAAGCGTGGAGAAAAAAAATCTGAAACAAATTCGTGACAAAATTAAAATCTCCATCTTTCACCCATCAAACCGCTTTGCCTTTCCAGGAAACGTTGTGTAACAAATTAGGAGAAGGGAATTTGATTGATGAAGTCTAGTTGGGGGTCGGTGGTTCGAGCCTCTCTAATTAGCCTTTCAAGACAGTAAGAGCCTGTCTCGTTCATTGCATGCTCTGTTAGTGCTTCTTGTCCGCTTTGTTCTAATTTTGATGGATTTGCTCTTTAATGCTTTGCAAGGATTTGAAGAGACAGTCGGACGGACGTCGCTCATTCCGGAAGTAGACAGCATCTCTGAGGGTGGCAACTTGGAGTTTTCGAACTAGAAACAATTAAACTGTGTTTAAAGCAGATAAGCATTATTAAATTTTGGACAACGTTGTTAAAGCTTTTGTTACAACAGAAGCTTTTCAGCTTTTTCAGACAAACATTACTTACATTATTATATAGAAAAGAGCATAATGTAGAAGTTCAACATTTTGTAACATTTCATTTTTCGGTGTCTTTGAATAAAAGTGTACCAGTACCAACATCTCATTCAAATGTATTCATTTAAAGTATAAGTACACGTTTCAGAATATAGCTATAATCATAATTTAACATCTAGTATCTATAAATTAGAGCTATATCTAAATATTCTCCAGAAAATGAAGAAGTCTTTAAGTGGAGAAATTATTTCCAAAGTAAATTTTGATCGAGGAAATTTCAGGTATCAGAAGATAAAAATATTTTTGAAGAACTGTTAAGATCTTTGATCCCCAGTCCCAGTTCTCCATTTTTCCCCTTAAAGGGTAACTAATTTTGACAGACATCTAAATTTGACATAAATCTAAATGAAATAAAAATTAACTAACAAATCTAAATGAAGTAAAAATTAACCAACTGATTGGTGAAATGCGTACCTAATATAAAGTAATGACAGTCCTTGATATAGATTTCTAGAATCATATTGCAAGTAAATACATTAGAAAATAGAATCATTATTTTTCATTCAATTATAATTATAGTAGAAGTAAGTGGTACAAAAAAGGAAGTGCGTTAGGGATCTCAAGTCAGTATTTAGGTGAATAAAAAGACAAATACGCTACCGAAATCGAATAAATTACTAGAAGGAGGGATAAAATCAAAATCTGTTTAATTGCTAGAGAGAAACTGAAAAAGTGAATATCAAGGTATCTGACTGGTGCTTAAACATGATTTTGGGTCAAATTTTTGAAATTGAGTTATAAATTTAGAATTCCGGTACTCTTAGGTTTCTAAAAATACTTTACTTTTGTTTGTACTCAAGTTATTTACAAAGTTATAGTAGTTTTTGTGCAGGGTAATAACAGTGGATAGACTAATGATTTTAAGTCTTTAAATGCGTTTATCTCAAAATCCACCTTGAACAAATAGGTTTTTACAGTGACTGACCTTTTTTTTTGTATAGATGCAAAAAAAATTATAATTTATAATTTTAGTGAAACCACAGAGGAAATTTAAATTAAAAATATTTTTAAAAAAATTTACATTTGAGAAAACTGGGAAAAAGTGAAAATCGATTATCAGAAACACCTTTATGTTTCGTTTAGTTTTCGAGGTTTTAATGCTTACAGTCCTGCCTTCCTCAATAGTAATTCATTAGATTTTGATGATGTTTTTGTTTTTATCTCGCTTAAATATTAATTTTTCTTCCCTGATGAATTCACTACCCCCTTGAAGTTCTTTTCTGATCAGGATTCTAAAATGACGTTTTAAGGAAGATAATTACGGAACACTGTGTATATTATTGCAAATTAAGTCTCTATCATTTGTTTTATCTTGTTTGTTACATTGCAGCAATTTTTACAATATCTCAACCATACAATATCACAAGAGAGAAAAAGTTTTCAAATTCGAGCACGTCACAACTGATATAGAGTAAATCAATATCCTTTCCTCCACGCTTTTAAAAGCTTCTAATGCTTCACTTTCTGCCAGACGGGTTTCGGCTGGACTTTGAAAGAGAAGGAAGGAGGGGAAGTGAAAAGAAGAGGCGTTGGCGAGAAAATCTGTCAAATTCGGCGACAAGAAACATTCAGCCTATGTATTTATTCTGAAGCAATATCCACTCTTGATTGACATTTAAGTCGGGGTTCAAAAGACTTTGTAGCAACAAAAGTTTGCAGCCTCAGAATGACAGAGAAGCCTGAATGCAACCTCAACAAAAGTGTCATTGATTGGGGAAAATTGATTTCCCAAGAATCCCCAGAGAAACTTCTTTTTCCCTATTCGGGGAGTACGAAATGTTGAAATCAGTCACTCAAAGTAATGACATTTTGCTTTAATTACAAATTTCATCGAAAATTTTGCCTTATTTGTTACTTTTATGCGAGGATAAAAGGATAAAGCAAATAGTTTGTCCGCAACATTAAAGGAAACGTCGAAAGTGAAAGTTTACTGCTAAAGTGGCCGGCCAATTTTTATCTTTTACTTCATTTCCACGCGAAAATTTCGATTTTACTCATTTTTACTCTCTTTTAAATGCAATCATATAAATGCACGTAGAATTAGAGTTTTAAAAATAGCGAAATGTTTTAGCATTAAAAGCTATTTAATTGCATAATTACTAAAACTCATAATATTGACTCTATTCAGGATATTAGTAGAGGTTTCCTAAATGATTGCTGCAGAGTTTAAATGACTTTGAAATGGAATTGTTAAACACGATTCAATTTTTTTTCTTCGAGTTCTCCTCTCTGTTTTGTATTATATTACGAAACATAACATTTTAGCAATAGACCGCTCTGGTGCATAAAGCAAAGACTACACAGGATCGGTGAGGAATATGTTGAATTTTTTTTTTACCAAAGAAATAACGAGTGGGGTTGGAGAACAAATTATCTTGAACATATATTACCTGAGTGTTTCAATCGACAGATAAATTTCGATGTACCAGCCCCAGGTCACCCCTCAAAGTATCGGACCTTGACCTGGGGATATGATAGCCCAAAAAATCTGGGCAAGGAGATTTTTACCGATGGCTCTAGGATAGAAACTGAAAAAGAGAACACTTACAGAACTGTGTACGCTTTCATAGTTAACATAAATGGAGTAAACACTTACCAAGTCTCCACTAGAGTCGAAGACAACACAAACATCTTTATTGCCGAACTGATGGCAATTAGATCAGCACTACAATGGCTGCAAAACAACGAAATAGTAGAAGCATCTATTTTCTCTGACTCACTCTCGTCTCTCCAAGCTCTGGCTGACCCAAAGCCCTCCTCAAAAATTATTGAAGACGCTAAAAAATATTGGAACCCAAACATCAAAATGAATCGGGTAAAAGCACATGTTGGCATCCAGGGCAACGAGGACGCAGATGCTGCAGCAAGAAATGCCATCGGTTCGGAAACGGTAGATCTCCAATGTCTAAAGATCCCGAAACAGGCAAAAACTGATGTTAGAAAATATATTCTTACTAAATGGGCAGATGAGTGGAGAGATTGTGAAAAAGGCAGGCAGACATATAAGTTCATTAAAACACCTTCAACAAAAAGATTACAAAAAAATTTCCACTACAATCAATATTTAACGGGACACGGAGTGTTCGGAACATATCAAAAAAAATATTTATTAAAAATTATAATTGTACATATTGTAATAAGACTCAAACTATTAGCCACCTGTTATACAACTGCTCGCGTTTCCGAACACTCCGAAATGATCTGTTCATCAATAAAACTGAACGTCAAATTTTTGCCAGCAATGAATGCAAAACTATAATTAAAGCAATTATTAAAACAGCTCTGGAAGACCTGCTAGCAATAAACAACCACTAATAAAACATAATCTCCACTCCAACCAGTCACAAAATTTTTCTGGTAATTTTATATGTGGACCATCGACCATATCTTGAGTTTTAACTATTTCCTAAATTTTATACTATTCTCGATCTTTTACTTCTATTTTAGCCCTTTGACTTTCTAAACTTTTGACTTTTAAATTCTCCCCTTTCATATCCACATTTTGCCCTTTGATGGTTTTAAATTCTTCTGGATCCTTTTAGATCCAGTGGTTTTTAACCTTTTACTGCTTTTATACTTTACGGTTCTTTTGTATTTTACTCGGCTCAATTTTGTAAACCAGTCCTGACTCAATTATCAAGGGTGATCCAGTACGAAACCAAATTTTTCCAGTTTTTTTATGTCATGTGTGTGATCTTTTACCTCTAATTGTTTTTATCTTCTAGTCAAACTCTGAACTTGTGTAATGTTGTGGTTTTATTCAATCTTTGAATTGTGCAAGTTGTGGAAGGATTGTGAACTCATTGAAGGGCGGAGCATGGTCAGTATAAGGGTCTGTAGACCTAGTTATAAGGATCTGTTGATCCGACCAATAGCCGGAGCCGAATTTGCCCTCCCTTTTAATTATTATGTTTTTAATTAATTTTTAACTTTGTGTCAATGGCCTGTTGCCATTCTCTCTTTTTGTAATTTTGTAATTTTTAAGATTTATTTAGTAAATGCCACGGGGGGGGGGGCTTCACTCGGTCCCTCGGCCGGTACTTGTGCAGGTGGATTTTTTGTTCCTCCCTGAAAGGGGGTTGTCGCGGTAACGAGTATAGAAAATAATCATCGCATACTCACAACTGGGGGGGTCAGGACATCAACATCCTTACCAAAGAAATAATGGCTATCATTTTATTAAACTTGTTATTGGTATAAGGCAAAAATTAAATTAATTCAAAAAATTTGCATTTTTTCAAGCCTTCAAAATTGCGCTTCATGTTTTATGTAAGAAGTTCTATCATTTCTGTAGTGTAATTTTGTTCTAATTGATATATGGTTTTTTATTTTATATCTTTAAATTTATTTTTGCAGCGTGCAAAGCTTTGGAGAACGGCCTGAACCTGTGGTCGAAAGTAGGGCTCTACAAGTGATGAGTGGACTACTATAGTCACTACTGTAGTCGCTACTTTTTTAGTAGTTTGGGTAGTGTGCTACTTTTTTTTTTAAAAAAAAAAAAGTGTAGTCAGTTGAGCGATACAAAAAAAACAGTAGTTTGTAGCTATTCCTGGAAACTACTTTTTACGTTAGCTTAGTATATGAACAGGGTTCTAACACAACTAATTTTGCGAATTTGATGGGCACAAATCTTCGCACAATTTCTAAATGCCCCTGTGATTATGAGTCAACAAGAATAGTGTATTTAGAGTTAACTATAACTAATAATTAAGTTAGCTATTATGAGTAACAGATAATTTATGTCTTCGGTCACACTTTCACATGCGAATCTAGGCTCATAAAACAATGATATTTTGAAGGAAGGAAACATAATTTCGATGTACTTATTTTCTTAAAGGAAAGAACATTAAACACGCAACAAAATTACGAGCCCTAGTTTATTACCCGAGAATATCATCCAACAATTATCATCCTAGAACATGCAGAGCGTAAGCGTCTGCACTTGTATATTGCTGTTAAGGGACGCCACTTCCAAACTTAAATGACTCCCTACCCTCAATATTGTAATTCATAATTGTTTTGACAAGTTTATATTGGTCAATAAATGTATCTCTGAAAACCTTATACACCGAAGAGTCATTACATTATGACCACCCTCCATCTATAACAATGGGCTCACCCAGGATTTCATGGTTTCTCGCCCAGGAACAATGTTTTCATGGGACGCATTGGGACCTATAATCCTCATAGAACAATCCCTGAAGTCTGTAAGCTATTTGAACATAGTTGCAGACCAGGTTCACCCATTCATGGCAACAGTTTTTCCTGCGGGGGATGGTGTTTACCAACAGGATAATGCACCATGTCATAAGAGTCGAATCGACATGGATTGGTTCGAGGAACATTCCAGTGACTTTCAAGTCATGTCTTGGCCCCCAAATTCACCTGACCTAATCCAATAGAGCATTTGTGGTTCTACTTGGAAAACCAAATTCGTGCTGCCACGCACCTGGTACTAGATACCTCAGACTACCTATCAGCACCTTGTGGGATCAATGCCACGGCGGGTGCTAGAAGTTTTGAGGGCTAAAGGTGATCCTACATGTTATTAGCAGGGTGGTCATAATGCAATGGCTCTTCTGTGTATATGATAAAACTTTTGACATCCATTATATATAATTAAAGACAAAACGCAAATTTTCATTGCGTATTACTAAAGTAAATTAAACAAATGTAGACATTCAATGCGCAGTTTTATGAGTGCAATTATTACTGGGCTAATGCAATTATTATAGGGCTGCAATTACAACTATTGCTGGGCTAATTATAGGTAAAACTAGGGTAAAAATCTTAGTTCCTCTGAATTTTCCCACTACTCAAAGTTTTACCAAGACAACTGCAAAGCATTTATCTTTTGAGTTTGCATTTTAATACATAAAACTATAAAAATAAAAAACGCGTAAATGTTGCTATTCTTTTACTATTTCCTATCTTTTATTTGAGTAAGCAAGGAAAATGAAAATAAATTAGTGTTCATCAACATTTAAAACAAATAATCAAAATGAAGCATACATATTGCGTAAAATTTGAACAAAGTTGCCAACCAATATTTTACTAATGCTTAGTAATCTAAATATAAATTAGTTTCCTCTGATTCCAAATCTTTCTCGGAAAATATCGAATCTGGCATTAAAGAGTGTTTATCGTTAAGAATTCTAGATGACATCGGTCGCCATCTATCTCTTCTGCATCTCTCCAATTAAGATCTTATAACCTGCACTTGATCTGAGCCAGATTATGAAAACAATTTGGCCGCTTTGGTATGCGAGTTCCATAGCCATGGTTACGAACATTGGGATAGAGAGAGAGAATAAGTTCCAAAGGAAGAATATTTCATTCGACCTGACATTATCATTCCTTTGGCGAAATTTATAGGGCTTAGTTAGAATAAAGGCAGCAGACTAGAAGGACCAGACATTACTAGGGTTCGAACTGATTGAAATGGAATCTGCAAATCATTTCATTTAGAAATCGCCAAGATGTGAATGACTCAAGCTTTCCGGGAGAGTCTTACAATTAGGCTGGTAAAAATAGCCGATCAGAGAAATTAATTAGAATATGACTTATTTCATGTGGAACTTTGCATTTGTTGAATGAATAATTTGTATACGGTTTTAATTTATGGATATAAATTATTATCATTGAAGTGTACGCATGTCAGTTAAAAGTATAAATCATCAACTACTAATTTTCCTTTCCTGAATGATCCAGAAACTATTCCCAATACATTACTTTATTTTATTTTATTTTTTTTAAAAAAGGCTGGGAAATGAAGAATGTTTAAATTCATCTTAATTATCTTGATAATGCTTGTACTGAAATAGATTGCTGCAATTATTTGTGTGAATGTGCACTGAGCAAAATAAAAAAGGAATCCTTTTGAATAATTTTTGATCCAATGATTGGATCTTCACGTTCTATAACTCAATCTTAATGGTTCTACTGAATGAACGTACTGAAATAGATTGCTGCAATTATTTGTGGGAATGTGCACTGAGCAAAATAAAAAAGGAATCCTTTTGAATAATTTTTGATCTAATGATTGGATCTTCACGTTCTATAACTCAATCTTAATGGTTCGAGGGGGTGATCTTAAATATGCTAATTAATTATTGCAGACGATATTTTAATATAAAAATCAGACACAAAAAACGTACTTTCTCTGAATTAACATACATTTTTTTACATCGGATTTAGATTTCTGACCTCAAAATATAAAGGGTAACCGCAATCTGGGAAATATGGTCTCAATAGTTTGGTCAAAAGAGTGGTCCAAAGTTAAGTCGTATTTTAAAAATTCGATTTCTCAAAAATTATTCAACCGATTTCACTAAAATTCTGTATTCTTCCATGTAAAACTTATTTAAAAAATTGTATATCATAAATATAAAATCTTTTCGACTAATATTAAATAGAATAAGAAAAAGGGATAAATATTTATTAAAAGTTATTTTTTGTATAGAATTCGCTTAAAAATTTCTCTAGATAAGGCAAAACACGCAAAAAGTAAAATAAACATTAAGGGGTCCAAACTTTGGACCACTCTCCTGACCGAATTGGGACCATATTTCCCAGATTGCGGCTACCCCCTATATTTTAGGAGTCAGAATTCCGAATCTATCAAAAAAGAGGTATGTTTGTTTAGAGGTAGTACGTTTTTGTGTCTGGTTTTGCAACTTAAAATATCGTCTGCACTAATTAATTAGCATATTTGAAGTGGTCGTACCCCCCCCCCTCGAACGTAAGACTAGAACGTAAAGATCCGATCAATAGATCAAAAGTTATTAAGGTTGGATCATTTCTTATTTTGCTCAGTATTCATATGAATCGTTCAGAAACCATCGCAGTTAAGATAATTTTTTTATATTTTCCTAATTTAGTAAATTTATAAGAATTAAAAAAAATGATATTACTAAGAAATATTTTTAACTGTTTTTTTAACTTTATTTCTAATTTAATGTTTTGTAGCTTAAAAAATTTTTGAGATTTAACATTCATAAAATCCTTAATAATTATCCAAAATATAAATGTCCTAAATTTTTTTTCCAGAAGTTATAAAAGTAAAACTTATTTCGCAATATTATATGTTTGTTTTATTTTAAATAATTCTAGACATTCATAAAATTTCGTTAATAATATATTTAACTTGCATTGATATTGCTCAAAAAATTTTATTTATTTATTTTATTTTTATTCTGTGAACATTACCGTTTATTTATTTTTAAGCAAACCTTCGTACTACGTGGTAATGAAAACATTACTTTTTCCCCATCTTTTCATTTTTTACTACAAATATTTCTTTTTGATTCGAGGGGAAAATTATTATTTATTTTTTTAAAAAATATCAGTTTGGAGTTCTTTAAGTTTGAGCAAATTTTAATATTTAAAAGCATTTAATATTTAACAAATATATTACTAAGTTGGCTGATAAAAAGAATTAAGTATTCAAAACAAAGATGTTTATATAAAAACTACCATAATTGCAGTCAATATATTTAAATACTCAGACATGCGGCCCTTTATTGGTCAACCTACAGTCCCTGCGGCCCTTTATTGCTCAACGTACGTATGAAATCAGACAAGCCCATGTTTAGAGATACAACCCATATTTCATGTAATAATATAAATCATACATTGGTCCATATGTTATCTAATCCATAGTATTATGATACATAATCTATATATTTATCGGATTTTAGTGCGTGCTTCACATATTAATTCATATATTATACTAGACAGTACAGTCTATGAATTTTAATCTTGCTTAATGATAAAACGTCTGAACAATCATGTGTAAATTTTGTGATAACAGCTAACCCCACTAACTAATCTACTCTGTCATTATTTATGTATACATTGGATTTTAATGCCTAATTTATACCTCTATTGGATTCTAATGAAAGAAAAATATATTTAACGTACATACTTTACAAATTGATTCTTTTTTTATTTACTAATTCGTGATCACATCTGTACAGTCGTAAATGATAAAACCAATTGAGCCGATTCGGCTTCTCGTGTAAACTTTTCTTCTTTCCGGAAGCAAAAACATCTTAACTTAGTTAAGCATAATACCACAACTGCCATAAAATAATCGTAAAGATAATCCTTGGCTATTTTCTATGAGCCTTTTTATTAATTCAAGGCGTAGCCGGGAAAAGAATAATATTGATCTTACTCTTACAGTCAAACCATTCACCACACTAATTCAAACAGTACTCTATTAGTTCTTCCATCGTTCAGCAGATGGAACACAAGAACAACTTTCCGACTAACTTTCTTTTAGCCTTTCCAATTAATTTCATATTTCTTGCTGAAAGCATCAAAAAGAAAAAAGGTGAAACTAAGGCACGTACTAGTAATGGTTTCTTGATGGTTCCTCTGGATTCGCTGATTAATTCTTCTGTTCGGAACTAGTAGCTCTTTTTACCTATTTTTTATTTTTGTTATCGTTTGCAATTTTTTCGTTTCAGTTATCGTCTGCAATTTTTTTTTTCTTCGCGTGATGTGGTAAAATGCAACTGTGAGTAAAAGATAAAATGAAAGCTCGAAAGTGCTTTCTTACTTATTTACTTCTATTATTACTTTTTTATACTTTTTCCATTCTTTTTTATATCAAAATCTAGCCTTAACTTTTACTAACACCACATTTGATCTAAGTAATATTACATTAAAGAATACTTTCTGCCGTAGAAACTGTTTCTCAAAGCTTAATGTGAGATAATTAAAAATTTATTTCTTTAATCTTTTTAACCGTGAGTTACACATACTGCTACCCAAGATCTTATAAATACAGGGTGTTTATAAAGACCCGGACCCATTTTGATGTTTAGTAACTCATAAAATAATAAAGATAGATTAAAATTAATTATATAAATGGTTAGATAGACTCAAAAAATTTCATGGCCCTTGTCAATGAACTTCCACGTGTGCCCCCTTCATCTCACGGAGAATATCAAGTCGATAGTCGATTTCACGCCAGGTAGCGGCAAGCATGTCAGCATCCACAGAGGCTATTGCGGTTATACTTCTGGCTTTTAGGTCATCAATGTTCGAAACGATCCTCCTGTAAACATTGTCCTTTATAAATCCCCAAAGAAAAAAGTCCAGCGGCGTTATATCAGGTGATCTGGGTGGCCAAGGAATTGGACCTCCTCGCCCAATCCATCTTCCTGGAAAATGGTCATTCAAAGAACTACGAACGATGATACCCCAATGAGGTGGTGCACCATCTTGTTTCAAAAAGGCATGTGGCTGAAGCTCTTCTAGTTGTGGAAATACGAAGTTTTCCAACGTGTCTAAGTATACGACTGATGACACCGTCTTTTCTGTAAAAAAGAAAGGCCCAATGACTCGGCCGTGCATTAGTCTACACCACACATTCTGCAATACAGGAGAATCGTGTCGAACATTGATGACCTAAATGCCAGAATTACAACCGCAATAGCCTCTGTGGATGCCGACATGCTTGCTGCTACCTGACGGGAAATTGACTATAGACTTGATATTCTCCGTGCGAAGAAAGGGGGCTTGAACGTGAAAGTTAATTGACAGGGGTCATGAAACTTTTTGAGTCTATCGAACCATTTATGTTATTAATTTTAATCTATCTTTATTATTTTATGAGTTATTGAACATCAGAATGGGTCCGGGACTTTATAAACACCCTGTATATTTAGCAATAGGTACCGTAAAAAATGACATACAGTTTACTTACAGTTTTTTTCTTGCATACTTATAGTTTTTTACTTACAGTCTTAGCTTCTTCTGCAACAACAATGTACGAATTACTTAGATTGTAGAAGAGTGCAACGATCTCTTTGCATTAGCTTTATAGCTCTGTATTTTCCGAATTATATATTCACAATAAACTGTAGGTTGTAGAATAGCTTGATTCCATAATAAATAATGTCTTGCTGATGACAGCAATTGATCCGCCAGTTACAGCGGACAGTGGAAAAGAAATTGTTATTTAAACAAGAATGTTTGAAAATGAGCTATAAATACGTGATCAAAGAAAACTTTAGAAATACAAATTTGATTGTGAATTGTGGTAGTCCACCTATGCTACCACGATCACGTTGATCAGACAATCTGGCACAATGAATGAAAAAAAAAATGTAAGTGAAAGAAAAAAAGCGCTTTTGCTTTCCTATTTATTTACTTTTTAATATTTATTTATGCTTTTTTTCTCTTATATTCAAACTCTAATTTTGCCTTTTCTAATACTGTTACTTGATTTAAGTATAAAAGCATAAGTGCTATAGGATTTCTGACGACTCTGATAATTAATTATAAAGATTTATAGTAACCCAAAGAGCGTGACTCTGCATTTCAATAAAAATTACAAATGAAACAAAAATTAACAAGAAGATCTTGCTGTGCTTACTAGTGCTAACTAGTGCTTACTAGTTTAATAAATAAATTATTTTCAAGAACATTTAGTAATTGGCAGTCATTTTTAGTGACACGATAAATTACTTGACTTATACAATTTTGAATTTGGATCCAAGAAATTTCGTTATAAAACAGAAAATTTTAAAGAGGCTAACATCATTAAAATTTATAAATAAATCGGGTTAACTGTAAAAATTTTGAAATATTTTTCAGCGATATTAATAGATCAATATTTGAAATTATTAATTTGACACTATTTGAAAAAAAACGTATTTCATAATTTCCAAATTCAACGAAATTAAACGTTAACAACGAAATCAAACTTAATAAGTAACCATCCTTAAAACATATACATTAAGAAATATATTATAACAAAGTGACTGATTTTTGTAGGTTCAAGAGAAATAATGAGTTTAAAAAAATATGTCTAGACAAGTGATTATCCATAAATAGTTAAATAATGAAGTTTCTGAACATGTTCCCAACTTTTTAAATTTTACGTTTTTCATATTTTAATTCATAATTCAATTTAAATCATCATATAAATCAACGCATTTTTGATTACATATTTAAAATCTCATAATAATAGCACATTAAAATTTTTTATTATTTTTTTAGATTGAAAGCGAATTGGATTTTAACTATTATTAGTACTTTCCTTTTCTTATAAATAACTTTAAGGTTTAATTATTATAACTTTATAAATAACTTAAAGGAAAACTATTTTAAAGTTTAAATACATGTTTAATAACTCACTTTTTTTAATCCTTATTATTAAAACGTTATTTGAGTTATTATTTAAAGCTTCAGTTCTGTAACTGTTAACATCACCTTGATTCTGTAATCTGTAGAAATGATTATTTTAATAATGAAATTATTATCACTTTAGAAAAATTATTTTATTAAATATGCTTGAAGTGGTACAGAAAAAAACAGAAAACGAGTTTTTAAATTTGCAAATAGTTTGCACTGAGTTTTTTAATTTAATATGTACTATAAAAATATGTTTAAAAGCTATCTTTAAGAAAAACAAACAGATTTTCCAGTACAAATATTTGACTAGTTTTAGTAGGAGTTTTTAGTTTTACACTGTTCTTGGAAAATGTCACAAATGAGCCGGCCGTTCAGAAAAAAATTCTTCGATAAATTTTATGTTTTAAATTTTTTCAAAAAATTATATGATTTTCCTTGATCTATTTTATACTGAAAGTTTTTTCTTTTTTTGATAAGCAGCTTGTGAAACCAATAGAAAGATTCGACATTTTCTATAAAACTCATTTCTTTGAAAAATCTGAAAATTCGCAAAAAATAAATAAATAAAATATTTAAGAATATATACATGCAAGTTGCATTTAATTTTTTAATTTTTATTTGAAACATTTCGGATAAATTCATCTATTATCGTTATCAATAATATTTGCCTTATTAGCATATCGCATTATTAGTATATCACATTATTTGTATATCGCATGATATTTATAGTTGTTGATTATGACAACATTATCTTTCCCCTTCATTATTATAAATACTACTTCCAACTTTTTCCATATTTTTCCATATTATTTATTTTCAATAATAATCGCGGTATTATCGTAGACCATAGTTATCACATACTCAAATTTTTTGCAAAATGTAGAATTCGTGGTGTTTCATAAGAAATATTTTAAAATATCGTCATCGTGGTGTTTAACAAATATCTATAATTAAATATACATCGAACTATTCCCAACACTGTTGTTGTCTCTAATACGACTTGCCAATACCAACAAGCCTGATTGAAGGAACCAGAGCAAATTTATGGCAGATGGTGCTTTTCTTGTTTCTAAGTGGCGCCATCTATGGTCAAGAATACGACTTCGGCCACATACACGTCACAGTCCGTAAATCGCACTAACTAATTATACATTCATTCATTACTCAACAGATCGTAATTTTGACCTGAAATAGAGAACGATCAACCTCCAATTCCGCCACAGTTATGATTTGTTATGGAAACATGACTGTTATGACATTTTCAGTCGATGGGGATTGAACTCACGGCCTCTTGGACATGGGCCTAATGCCCTACGAAGTAGGCCCATCCCAGCTCTATTCGGGGCTATTGAATTATATATTCCAATTTCAAAAATGTGGTTTCCATTGAAGGCACTGTTCTATTCCAGCCTACATTAAAATGGCGAGATTTTCTGTATCTCTTTCCAGATAATGCTAAATTAATTTTCAAATATCTTTTTTTTTTTCTTTTTTCTTTTTTTTTTTTTTTTTTTCAAAATTGGAAAACTTGATTTTTGAAAGTGAAATTAAATTTTTCCGAAATTTTCGTTTTAAAATTTCTTACAAAGGATAAAAAACATCCATGATTTAAAAAAAAAATCTATGCTTAAATATGTAGCATAACAAGAGAACAAAACAAAAAACTAATTCTATATTTTCTCAGACAAGATATAAAAAATGCTCATTTCAATATATTATATTCGGTTGACACTAATTTTAAAGTGAATTAATTTATTTCAGTATTTATACTAAATTTATGATTATCGTTACCCAAATGGACGCCACATTCTTCAGTTAATTATATTAGGCGCTTTCGGCTATACTTAAGAAAAATAATACTTTTTATTTCTCAATCTTCTGAAAGAGAGAAATAAAAATTCCATACCCTATTTTTTTTTCCTTATTGTTCCTATCGTTTTCGGGTTACAGTCACCAACATCTGTTGACTGTGATATCCCCGAAAATTATGCGACTTATGTAATTACGCTGATCTAATTTGTAGCTACTTTTTCTTTTTAATCAAAGAAAGTTGGAACTAAGAATTCGATTTCAGAAGAGTTGCACTTGGTATATTAAAAGAAAGCAACCGATAAAAAAAAGAGAATTGTTTCCTTTTATTTGCCAAACGATAACTTCAAAGTAATTACTAAAATTTTTCTGGCATCACGTGCGAAGGAAAAATGGCTAAGCTAAAGGGAAATCTTTATAATTAATTACTTCCAGATAAAGAAATATTTTTGAGTTATTAGGATGTCATTATTTTAGAACTATGCAAATAAATTGATAAACATAAATATTAATGAAGCTTAGCGTCTCGCTTTAGCTATCGTTTTTAAATGATAAACAATTTTAATTAGTTTCCCTAATAGCTCTGAAAATCGAGGATGGAAAAGAATTTCAAGAATTCTAAATAATAAAAATCATACATAATTAGCTTATTAAAATTGAAATATTTAAAATATATGAGAAGCCTTTATAATCCTTAACAACTTCAAAGATTTACGTTAAAAAAAAGTTGAATAATGATAACGGACTTTAGTTTTTAAAGATCTTAGAAGTCATTTTCTAAAATCGAATAGATAACGCGAATAAAATTACTGTATGACTTTTTAACAAAAGTTGTTTTGCAAAAAAAAATGAAAATAATACTTTTTATGATTGAGAGCAAAATCAGTTAAGAACGTGACTAAAGAAATGCGTAAGTTTGAAATGAAACAATTATTAATAATTAACTACATTTCTCAAAAATATGCATGTTATACCGAGAGAAAAGCAGTTTAAATACATTTATTTAACTTGAAATCGTATTTATCATTGGTAGAAAAAAACAATTATTTTTGTACAAAAATATAAATTTTTTTGAGAAAAAAGTCAGTATTATCCCCAACAACTTCAAAAGTTTGCGTCTAAGGAAAAGGAATAATAATATACTTCTTGGAAAGATTTTGGGAAGTATTTTATGAAACCCACTAGAACTAACTTTAAATCGTATGCATCATTGCCAGCAAGAGCAATTTTTATTTTTTTACAAAACACGCTTAAATTCTTTTTTAAAAAAACAGCATTTTATTTGTAATTCAAATTTTCGCTATAGGATATTGTAAATTGGCAACACACTTCCATATGCAGTTGCATAATCACACTGTGCATAATCATACTTCGGAAGAAATTTGTGAAAGAAAATTTTTAAGGTGCAAAAGTAAAGTCTTTTTTATCTTATATTGCAGATTTTATTTTCAGAATTTCAAGTGATTCAAGGTGATAGTATGTTATAAATTATACTTTTTTTAATCTATTTTATCTTGATTAACTTTTAATATGCTTTTTCCTATGGAATGAGATGGCTGAATCACATCTATAAAAGAATGATGGAGACCAAGTTAAGAAGCTGACTATTGGAAAGTTTACAGGCAACCGAGAAAGGGGAAAACCAAACACCAGATGGATTGATTCTGTGGAAAAAGATCCTAAAACCATAGGAATCAATAAATGGAGAAACCAAATGTCTGATTGAGTCAGATGGAGACGACTAGTTGGGACGGCTCTGGCCTGTACTAGGCTGTAATGTTGATGGAAGAAGAAGAAGATATTTGCCATTGCTCTGTATAAATAGTTTCAATTAACAAGCTTTAGGCAGAAAATTAGCATTGACATGTAAGTTCAAAACAATAAGATATCTCTCTCTAAACAAATACAAGATTTAAGTCATAATCCATTAAATTTTTTATAGGTTAGAATATAATGTGGAATGTAATTAATTATGTTTAATCAAATACAAATTATATATACAAATATATACAAATACAAATAACATAATATATACAACATACAAAATAATATACAAATTAAGAAATTTACTTTAATTTGCATTTAATTATTTCCATTGTTTTAATCCTTTTTAAATGAACATTCGTAGAGTATATTTTCAGAATTCTTATCTGAAATTAAGTGAAAAATTACACACATTACAGATCGTAAATTTATATTTCAGCCATGCAAAAAATAAAAACGCTATCTAAATCTAAGTGATTCATTAACAAACTAGAAAGCTGGAACAGAAAATCCCATAGCCTGCTTGAATTGACAGGAAGAATTGAATTGAAATGAAATTTTTACAAACAATTCCATGTTTCATCAGGTAATCAACTTGGTGTTTGCGTTCTGAATTAAATGACTAAAAATATTTCAACTTTGACAAAAGACAACTCAAAATCTAATGTCCACATTATTTTCATATCAGAATGATCTTTAAGTGGTTGGAATGATGGAACTTTTAATGAATTTGCCCTACAATTGCTTGGTCTGTGCTCCTGCTATCTGAGTGACAGAATCTTCATTTGGTCTGCGCTCCTGCTTTCTATGTATCTGTGTGCCTCATTAAATGTTTTCGTAAAGAGACACAACCTATCTAAATATTATTCCAGTGCATTTGGGAGCACTCATAAAATGTGAGAAATTTCCTATTTTTTTTAATGCAATAACTTGTGTGTTTGAGAATCATACGTGGCAAAGCTTTCTGAAACAGCGGTGACGGTAGTAACTTTTTTAGTCGGGAGAGAAAACAATCAAAGTTAAAGTAATCACTTCACATATTTGCTTGCTAACACAAAATTATATTAAGAAAATTACCAACTTAGTTAGCAAATCACAAGGATAGTGGCAAAACAAGTAGTTTTATGGCACTAAAATAATACAGCTGATAAAAAAGACCGCATTTTTTACGTATTTTTTAACGTATTTTTTTTTACTCTTAAAACACTGAGCAACCCTTGAACTTTTTATTTTGCCAATCTAATCCTGATTGCTCTTTTTCCAACAAAACAAACTTGAACCGTAAATAACTTCGCCCCACGATCTGGCAAGCTACTGATTGCTAACCCTTCTTGTTTATATTATTACCTTAGGTTCTCTTTTTTTCTCGGCCATTATTTTCTCTTTTGTCTAGTCGAGTAGAAATACTCAGAAATGCTCCTTTTTTCCAAAAATCACCTAAACAAAAAGCTTTACGCCTATAAAAGACCTTCCGACAATATACAGGACGAAGAAAATACTTCTTTTGATAACCAAAAACAATTAGCTTCGGGAGGCACTCTATAGATGTCCTAGTTAATAGCCCATTCAACGTAATTCAGTTTACAGTTAGGTAAAATGTACCCCCAAGAAAGCTCTCTGGGCGATAATTACGTGAAGGCCCATAACGAGCAAAGGAAAGAATGTAGATAATAGAAGAGCTCTTGTTTCATTAGCTCTAATCATTCTTTGTGTGCCCTGTAATTGCTCGGAAATTTTTGTTACCATTTAATTGCGAGTAAAAAAATGAAAATTTAAAACTGTTCCGTTGGTATTAAACTGATGTTATTTTTATAATCATTATGAAAAATGCTTTTTTTTTCTTGCCTTCGATTTATGCATATTTTTGGAAATCATAATTTAAATTGTGATTGTTGAAGCAGATATCAGAATTGCTTAAATTACAAAAAAATTTAAGCATAAATATTTTTCATACATATATGTAATAAAGAATGTGCCATATGAGTCATTCTGTATTAATTCATAGCTTAAAATAGATTATCTCATAATTTTAAGAAGTAAAAAATAATTCTTCCGCATAGATCCGTGAGTATTCAGTATTTCAATTAAAAGATTGTTTTAAGTTAATTGGTAATAATTCTTGAAAATATACTCATTAAAATAATCCAAAATATTCCCTGTACTCTGTATGGCGTCATATTTTTGAACAAATTAAGATCTTTGAACTTGCCCTTTCGGAAGACGTTTGATTACGTTAAGGAAGATCTTGCAACTTATTCCCTTTCAGAATCCTTAAATAAAACTTGGAACAGAGCAGTTTTGCATGGCTTTTTCATATCTTCGTGTCTATAAGACTCTGTGCCCGATCCTAACTTTGAAAGATTTCAATTTGAACTACGGATATCATCAACTCAAAGTGTGAAATGAAAGTAATCTAAAATCATAATAAGTCGATTTATTTTCAAAAAATTTCCGATTTTCTTATAACTGATAACCGATGAAGGACATTTTATGACAACTATTTATGGCTCTTTATAAAAGAATTATTTTCTACGTCTTAAAATTGTAAGACAATCTATTTTAAGCTACAAACTAATATAGGAAGACTCGTATAAGGCTATATTACGTACATAATATGTTTGTCAAGCAGTTGGAACGAACTAAAAATAAGTACAGGTAGGGGTGAGAAACTGGGGATGTTGTCACACACTTTATTTATGATATTGGTGATCAAAAACAGCATCAAATCTACAAAGAAAATCACGCTTCGCTTTTCATATTTGTCAACAAATTAGAGAGATGTGTTGCAAGATCTTTAATCATGTCATAATCACGCGATAAAGAGGAAAAAATTAACACTTTTACATGTGTCTTCTCACTGAGGTCAGGCTAGCTGCACTCTGTAATTTAATCCAGGCATTTTGGATGTTCAACATATTGGTACACTTTATTTTGCTGCCCAAAGTCTTTAATATTTGGAAATTTTAAACTACGAGGGTGGGTAGAAAAATATACAAGAAGTACGATAGAATAGAAAAAAAATAAAATGCAATATTTAGTTCCAGACTTATTAACAGTTAAACTTGTATTAAAAATACCATCCGGCACGTATAACATTCCACAGAAACTGCGAAATTGAAATCTTACGGGATGACAGAGTCATGTTCATTTATAACTTAGTCACCTTACGTTTATTTACGTTAACTTAAGTTAACTTACTTAACTTAATACGAGTTTTTTTTTTTTCTTTTTTTTTTTTTTGAAATTCTTAAGTAAATTATTGCAATTTTGAATGTTTTTTCGTGAATTCTTCTCTTTTTTTTTGTTTAAATATTTACTATTTATCCATTGTTGTAATTATATTTTTTTTCTCGAGATTTTTATTTTATTTGCTCTTGCTTAAATTGGTGCAAATACGAGAAAGAGGTTAGATGTTGCCAGTTTTAACATTTTTACTGGACATTTGAAAAGTTAAAAAAAAATCATACCAGAGAGATAAAAATCACTCCTAATTTGAAATGTTATAAGTCTTCCTCGCGAGTAAAATTATTGAGTAACACTATCTGTATTTTTTAGGCTAATTTTTTTTAAGTACAAAGAATTGTTTTGCAAATCCGAGTAATCCTTCATTTCGTTATGATTTACATAGTTACAAAATGTTCTTACATAAAACTACAATAATTGTATATATTGTTAACAAAGTAGAAGAATTTGTATAAAAACCCTTTTCGTGCAAAACATAACTTTTAAGAAAATAAAGTATTATATGGGAAGCGGTTATGGGGGTTGGTGAGTGCAGAGAACAGGGGAATGGGGCCTCCTTGTTCAAAAATTTAAAAAAAAGGGGCTAAGAAATATAATTTTGAAAATTGGGGTGTCCAAAAAAACACTGTTCTTTGATTGCGACACATTGCGTCATTGGCTCTCAAGTTCAGAAATTATGCGATAATAACTGAACTAAGTTTTGATTCGTTTGATTGTTAACGTAGCAATAGAGCTCTTAAGCAACTAGAGCTACAAGACTATTTATCCTCAGTGGTGGTTGGAATTGATTGTAGTGGTTTGAATTAGATTTGAAATGCCACACTCATGCTCTTCTCTCAGTGCTCTGTATATCTAAAATTAGGGGAAGTGTTATACATTGGCTTGCTTACAATTAGTTGGTAGTTTGAAGTAATATGGAGATAAATGACAAACTACGAAGATGAATTTTGATCGAGATTCAAAGTTTTAAAATAGAAAGATGTACATGATCTGGAAAAGCCATGCAGGTTACAAAGCTAAACATTCAAAAGACAGTTCTAGTCATTTGACAATTACAAATTACCTTGCCTGGTTGGGCTAAAAACGAAATAGTTCTTGTATAAATAATTATCGGGAAAGATTTCTAGTGAAATATTACTATCGGGGAAGCTAAGCTTCGAGTACCAATTATGAAACAAAACCCTTGACAGTATTTTACATCTGGAAACAAAGAGAAGTGTTTGACGTTATTCAAAGACAATGCTGGTGCGTGGAGGTAGCGGGTTCGAATCCCGTTTAACCCTGGGTGTATCTCCGTGCTGTTTTTCTCTGAATTGTACTGTCTTCCGACTTGTAAAAGGCTTATTAGCCGTAATTATGTTATTGAGTTCACAAGTCTGCATGCCTGTGTACAAATAAATAAATAAGCGGCACATTATATCATGTAGGGATATATGGAGGGACCGCAATTCAATTTTAGAAGTATTAATTCCTTACTGTTTCTGAAACCACTGTAATTAAGGCCCATGGTAAGAAACAACGATGGTTCGAGACCGCAAACTTCTCAAATGCTTGTTCGGCATATTTATTATCACTTTTCATAAGTGGAAACATTTACCTCACTGTGTTTCAACGTGCTTCGAGACCTACAATTTTGTCCTGTTCATAATTAAGCGTTACATCTATGCAGTTGTAATGAACCTGTGATCCCAGTTTGATACCCTATCTTCCAAGCCAACTCAGCCTTTGCGCTTCATTTTTCTTGTTATAAATTCAACCACTTTTGTGGCATTCCTCATTCATTGAAACTTTTCAATCTAGAGATAAGGCACGGATATTTATAAAAAGACCGTTATCTTTAACTTAATTACTTTATTTATATCGTTCTAGAGTTGCACAATGCGCTTTTGGCGACGGTTTGATAAACATCTCTGAGGATGATCCGAAGACATGCCACCGCAATTTTGATACTCTGCAGAAGGGATGCCTCCCCTGCTTTGGTAACCCGACCACCAGTGCGTGAGGTTGAGCACTTTAAGGTAGAATAGTTTAACAAGGACCGATACCGCACACCCTCAGCCCTTACGAAGTGGTCATTCACCCGCTTGCTGACCGCAGACTGTGATGCTTGACTTCGGTGTTCTACCGCGAACTGTGTCCTTACGATCAGTCCACAGCGGGGGAAAATATCCTTATCAAATCAGTTTTCATCAAAAGATGAAAACAAGCAGCATCCATTTTCATATTACTGTATTAAAAATCTGAATGAGGGTAGTAAATTTGCAGGAATACTTCATAAAAAAACCAGGTTAATAGAATCGAACTTTTAACCTCCCGTATTTCGGATATATTAGCTGTATTTTTCAGATCAATTTGTTTCTAATTTACTTTAAATTCTGAGATTTGGTTAAACAAACATTTTTAAATAGTGTTGATTCAACAAGAAAACACATTTTTATGTTGACTTGTAATGTTGCTAAGCAAACACATTTTTAAGTTGACTTTGTCGTTGACCCTAATGGACTATAGCGATGCCTCCTAAAAGAGAGAGTCCCGCAGTGGACTGGTCATTAAGACACGGTACCCAGCAGATCACCGAAGTCCATCACTGGTTGCGGTCAGTGTGCGGATGGGTGACCACTTGGATTAGTCTGCGTAGGGACCGAGGGTGCGCAGTATTGATCCTCGTTAAACTGTTCTACCGTAAAGTGCTTGACTTCGCGTGCAGCTCGTTGGGCTACCGAAGCAGGGGTGCCATCCCCTCTGCAGATGATCGAAATTGTGATACCTTGTCTTCGGATCATCCTCAGGGATGCTTCCCAGACCGTCGCCAATAGCCCATTGTGCAGCTCTAGTGTGACGTAAATTAACTACAACAACAACAACTACTACAACCTAAACGAGGGAAGGCCTTAGCACGAATTACCATAAACATGAAATTTGATCCTTTAGTAGTTCAAACGTAATGACATCTTTCGTATTCCCTTACTTCGCAGCTTAGTAACCCGAACGTAGTGACATCTATCTTATTTTCCTCCACTGCTCAGTTTATGTTCGTTACGTCAATTTTTTGACAAAAGTGATAGATAAAACATAATTCACGCATATTTGACAAATACTGTTTCGTAGTCACAGTCATTTGAGTGTATTTTTCAAGACTCCCTTACATTACAACTAGTTTAGCTACTATGTTTTATTTCTCTCTGGTTCATTCAAAACAAGGGTAAGTCTCAGTTTATACTATTTTATATCAATCTATTTCACAATTTCAACATTTGGAAATATTAATTAACAGTCTTTGTTAAAATGTACCGCAAATGAGATAACATGCAAAATTATAAATAGCAATATTAAACCATGAATGAAAAATGACTATACACAACTCGAATCTCTGACGTTTTCGTCCTGAATCTTATAGAACAGAAAAAAGACTCCCTAGACCATCAAAAGCTTCCCAAAAACAGTTACGCTTATGAATACTGTAATTTCGAGCTCTATTTTTCTAGACGAAATCATAAATTATAATAGATAAAATTATTTTTCTTAATAGATGGCACTCTAAACATTGTATAAGTGGTTAGTATCAGAAAAACTATTAGTAATTTTTAAAAATTTTAATTCCCTAAAACAAAGATATCTATTCTAACAAACATTGCAAAATATGTTCAAAACAATGCAACTGAACATGAACATAGTAAATATATTATTGTACCAGACTAATTAAGTATGCAAGCTCTCTGATTGTTACAATCTTGGACAATTACTTAGACATTTTTTTTGACAAAGTGATAGATAAAACATAATTCACGCATACTTGACAGACACTTAAATGACATATTAATAAATGACATATTTGACACATATTGATTACCTAAATGACAAATTTGACACACACTTAAATGACTGAGACTAAAAAACAATATTTTAAGATACCTTAGAAACTTACACTACAGCTAATATAACTTTTCCAAACTGCAGTCTTCACAAACCTTTAACGTAATTTATATTGTTTTTTTTGCCACATTCTCTTTCAGCTATAATTCACATGTCACACAATAGGTAATTGTCGCATATGTACTTTTCCTCTAAATTTTATTTGAGATTTAGCAGCCAATTTATCCCTCACTTTCAAACAATGGATTTCATTTTCAGTTAAATTTATTGTCCTAGCGCAATGATGATGGGCAAATCTCACCCCCCCCCCCGCAATTTCACCAAACTGTTCCTTAGTACTGTTTCCCATTAGAAACTTTATTAATATTCACTTATGGAATACTATTAACTCACTTAACGGATTGTTACGGATTTCAATTTTACTTTTTCTGTACATGCCAGTTCAATCTAAAGTTTTTTTTAGTGAACATTTGAACTTACATTATTTCATATAACTTGCATTATTTAACCTAAGCTTTTGTGGCTTAAACAATTTCTGTGAATGTTTCTCTGTCAAAGCTTCTGTATTCTTTAGGGCAAAGCTTTAAATTTTAAAACATTTTTAACAAAAAAGTGCAAAGGAAAGTACCGAAATGATCATACTATAGTTTCGGTTCTAAAAACCTTTCTCAGTGCTAAAATACCAACTGATATTACAGAGACAAACACGTGCAAATTGGTTTAACCAATAGGGATTAAGGAATAAGTTTGAATAAGATAATAAAAAAAGGAAGATGAAACAAGTGTGAGAGAGTTTGACGTTAACTCCGTGGTGCCAAAATTCAAAGTTAAATCTACCACACTAGATTTCAGAAAATCATTCCATATTTTGAAAAGCTCAAATTTAGCTAATGATCTTTCTAGTATTCCAACATTCCTCAAGATTTGGAAATCTGTTCTAATTTAATTTTTACACTTTGAGGTTACCGCCAAACCCCCTCCCACCTGTTTTATATCTCCTTGTGTTAATTATCCTTTTGGTTTAGCCGCTTTGAATGTGTAAGTCTCTTTACTACTCAACTATCATTTGCTGTTTAAACACCGAAGAAGGTTTTTGTTCATAGGACCGAAACTATAGTGTGTCGATTTCTGTACTTTCATCTGCGCTTTATTCACATTATTTTTCTATAGTCTACTCGTTTACCATCACAAAGAACAGTTTAAAAATTAGCTTTACAAATTTGCACCATGAAACTTAAATTTTTCGGGTTTAAAGTTTTATTTATATGAAAATCACACTCTGTTAAATGTAAATACTTTAATTTTAGTTTTTTCTAAACTAAAAAGTCAATTCTTTCAGTTTTTTTTTTTCCTTTTTTAATATAGTTCAACACATTCCTAACTTTCAAACTATATACGCAAAAAATATTGATGAAATACCATGGAGATAGATTAATTTTAATCAATACCAAGCAAAGCTTTTTTTTCATTAAACCCCCCACAAAGAAGTAAATGCATAAAGGAACAAAACATACAGGAACAAAAACCTATAGAAGCATGAAATTGAGATTATCAAACCTTTCAAAAAGTTTTTTAGGAAACAAAATTAAGGTAAACACTGAATACTCTTCAAGAAACTCCGTGCCTTTTTGTTTTAATTTTTCATCTTAAAGCTGAAACATTCCTGTAAATAATTAGATTTATTTATTCCATACAGAGAATTATTCTCTGTTCTGAATAAAAGCGAAAATCTAACTCGGGGGTTTGCTTTTAACTTTATATTGTTTGCACAGTAACCTGAATTCCACCATTCAAATCGTGTGAATTTGTTTGTAATGCAATTTATTTGAATTTATAGAATCTAAACTCTGCAATTAACACTGATTATTCGTGCAATACAGTAGTTCGTATCTATCTATCCTCTTTGCCTGCTCAATGATGCCCTAACCACAAAATCCCATTTCATCCTTGTTATGTTTAACTGTTTACACAATAAGCCTCCTTGCATTGCAACAGGGACTGTGCATAAATTGCTGTAACAGTTTTTAGATAGTTTCTGTAACATCAATTTATCATCGAACATAATCCACCACCGCGTGTTGCGTACTAACGCAAGCAACATCAACATTTTAATAAGGTGATCTATCACCAGTAAAAATTAATGTTTCAATACGTATCGCGATATTTTTCCAATCAAATATATATATATATATATATATATATATATATATATATATATATATATATATATATATATATATATATATATATATATATATATATATATATATATATATATATATATATATATATATATATATATATATATATATATATATATATATATATATATATATATATATATATATATATATATATATATATATATATATATATATATATATATATATATATATATATATATATATATATATATATATATATATATATATATATATATGTACAGTTCTTTAAGTATTAAAATTGTAATATGGTTATCTAACACATTGTCTCCTCCATTGACTGTATCTTCTCCTCCGTTGACTTGTTATGTCCACGGAGGGGAAGTCCACGGAGGAAACAAAAACTAGTTCTTGAATTTTACTGATTTTTAGTTCTAAAAATACAAAAATGGGGCAGTTCTTTTTATTAAATATACTATTTTTGCAATCTGAAATTCATCTATCAAAAATGAAATAATTTTCTCTTACCTTCTTTATGATATCCACAGAGTATACGGTGAGAACTTTGCTTATAGTGAGAACTTTATATATATATATATATATATATATATATATATATATATATATATATATATATATATATATATATATATATATATATATATATATATATATATATATATATATATATATATATATATATATATATATATATATATATATATATATATATATATATATATATATATATATATATATATATATATATATATATAGCATGATGTATTAACCCTTACAAAAATTGAAGGCATTTTTTATGTGTCAAGGTTGATTTGATGTTTAGGCGAAGTTTTTTAAAAAACAACCTTAAAATATCAACCTCCCAAGGTGTATTATGAAGATGTATAAGTTGTTTTAATCACACTTGAAGTTGTATTAAGGTAGATGAAAATTTGCTTCAAATCAGCCAGTTTAGGAAGGTTGTTTTTGAGGTGTTTTGATGTATTTTTTCTACACTTCAAGTAAATATAAATATATTTGAGGTGTGAATAATTTCAACCGATCTGAATTAAAATTATTTCTGAGTTACATATGAGGTTTGTTTTATGAGGTGTAAATAATGTTAAAATTGATGTATATCAATGAGTTCATTTTTGATGCAAAACATAACCTCATCCTCTACCTCAAATATATTTTTTGCATCTGTCCTCTTTTTACATCAACCTAAAAAACTCTTTTTTTTTTTTTGTAAGGGAATGTAATGCACAAGCGTTATGCAAATACAATTTTTTACCAATTATTGCTTATGGTTTAGTAAATGCGTCATTAGCTCAAATATTTCTCGACATTTTAAGTATCAATTTCAAGATGTTATCAATGCACACCAATCTTTCAGTTGATAATGCATCGTCTTTTTTTTTCAAATTTACCTTGAATACCAGTTTTTATTAATTTCAATAAGAGAATGGGTTTGATTGCGTCTCTAAATTTTAGGGATTTTTCAACTCTTAAAAATTAGCCAAATCTTTTTAATAATATTCCAGTTGTTCAATGTTAATACTTAAAATACTATTCGAAATTATGATTTATGCTCAACTCCATCTTGCATCCGTGTTGAAATTTTTTTTAAGTCCTTCTGTACCAAGTGAAGTGATTTATTTTGCATTCTACTATTCAAGTTACGCTAATTGCGTACCCAACTGTCCATTCCATTTAATTAGTTTTTATATTTTATGTGCATAATGCGTCACCTAAAACAAAGGGATCGGTGTTAATGTCTGAATTGTCCACGTTAATTCTCACTGTTAAAAATTTTAAAGTGTGCTGAGCCATTATATGGTTTGAATTTACAGCAATCTTAATATGGTGCTAAATTAAGCCATATTACCGTCTTTATTAAACTTATTTTTGCTGTACTATGGTTCAATTAAATTCTCTATTGAGGTTGCAGAAAGTTTGCAACATTTTATGGTTCGTTATTGAACTGAATTAATGAACTTAGTTAAAAGTTAAATTTGTTCAAAAATATGGTTAGCCACCCTTCGATAGGGCATTTTAATTGCGTTTCATATTGATATATATCAAATTTAAGTTTTTTTTTCTTCATACTTAGATTGTGTCTGTCTAAAAGAAGCATAAGAAAAGTTTTTCATTAATTTCAATTCCTTTTATTTATACTCGGTTTACTTGATCAAAGTGTCTTTTGTTTTAAATGTTTCACTTATTCATATGTAAAATAAGGTTTTTAGATTTTAGAGCATGTGATTTTCTCAATGATCTAAATTAAAGAGAATATTAGTGCTGATTATCGTTTGAAAGTGTAAAACTCCAATATACATCGAACGATGTATGTCTTGTTTTAGAAGAAACACACATTCTACATTTGCAACTAAAAAAAGCTTTCCTCTCCCACATATCACTGATTATGTTGCATATAATAGCGTGGAAAACAGTTTTAGAATTCTGGACATTCATTTGTATAAACCCTGTATTACATTTTAACTATTCGTTGGAATGTTTTATCATTTTTTAATTGATTTATACTAATACCATTCTTTTACTGGTGCCATTCAGCCAATGGATGCATAAATTTGCCCGTGTAAGCATCATATAATATTGTAAAATAAAAATAAGAAATGAATAGCTATAAAAAAAAACTCCTAATCAGTTTAAAGAATCCACAAATTTAAAATAGAAAAATTTGCAGAAAACAACAATAATTAATTCAATTTCACTTACAAAAATAGAACTCACAAAATAATATAAATTATTTTATTTAAAAAGTTGAATATCCGTGTTTATTAGTCACACATCTAGAAACAATTAAGGTATTTTATTTTTAAATTTATTTTAGCAAACTTAAATAACATCCTTATTCATATTCATTAAATCATTTGTAATTTACAATTCGAATTTACAAGTGCTAAAAAGAATTTCTTATTCCAATTATGAGTACAGTATAGTTAAGTCAATAGTAATATAAATATTATATATTAGAACAATATATAACTATATATGCTATATATTAGGAAAGTATATACTATATATAATATATAACTATATATAATATCTAACTATATATAATATATAACTATATATAATATCTAACTATATATAATATATAACTATATATAATATATATTAGAACAATACATAACTATATCTTAAAACAATGTATGTATATATTAGGTATTAGAGGAATAAGAATGGGCAAAATAAAGCCGAAGCATAATACAGATATCTAAAACTTTCATTTGCTCAACATTCACTTTCTGGGCGAACGATAACGATATAGTATATGCACAGTCCCAAACAGGGGAAATAGATCCCAGCATCCAAAATCGAATTGAAATGCCACTATGCGGTGCATTAATAAGACTTATGCCGTAATGAAGAGGATTAATTCCAGATGAGATGCATTAATGATGTGGTCTGCGGTGCCGTCAACGCTCTACACCACAATAATACGCCTCGAGTTCCGCCTAGAAATTAATTGAGTTAACCATGACCACAACTTCATGTCATAACCACGGACATTAGAAGATCAGTGAAAAGATGAAGTCATTCTCGCGCCACTGATTGCGTCATCTTAGGAACAGAACATCAGAGAAATGCCATCAACTTAGAATTGCTTGGTAGCTTGCGTTAAGATATGAATATAGCAGACGATCTGTGATTGTGAAAGGAAGTGAAGTGAATTAATCAAAAACGATTTCTCAAGGAGTTATTCCATGTTATTTCATAAATAGTCTTTAAAATTAGAATCTAAAAGGTTAATAGTTTACACCCTTTCCATTGTTAAGCAATTAATTTATATAACTATTTCATATGTATTGTCAATGACAAATTCAAAGTAGAGAATTAGACGAAATAGTTAAGGAACTATAATTCAAGGCTTTCAGAAAACAATTAAAGTCATGAATTCTTTCAAGTTGATTGCAATCAAATTGGAATAATTTGTAATATTTTACTTGTACATTTCTCCGTTATTACAATATAATTAACATATGTAATGTTATTACATATTCTGTTATTACATTATAATGAAGTTTTAGTGTACCAAATGTAAAATCTTAAATATTATGTGAATGTAATTACAACATTTGTAATTTTCAGTTTCAAAATTACATATTTGTTTCGTCTCAAGAACTTTAAAAATTTAGTTACTTTGTTTAATCTCCCTCAGGTCCGTTAAAAACAAGGGTACGTCCCAGTTCATACAACTATTTTAATATTAAATTAATCAAAATTTATTTTATGATTTTAATATTTGATAATATATAACAAGCATAATTATCAAAAGCAATCCTATACTATGAAAAAAAAATAGCTATGCACAACTTGTATTCGAATCACTATCGCAGTTCTCATCCTGAATCTCATAGAACAGAAAGAAGGCAAGATAGTCCATCAAAACTTTCTAAAAAACAGTTACACTAATACTTACTGTAGTTTTAAGCACTATTTATTTTTTTACTTAAATTCATAAATTATAATAGATAAAAATATTTTTGTCAGTAGCTGACATTCTAAAAATTGTAGTTAAGAAAAGCTAGTAGTAATTTTCAAAAATTTGAATTTCTTAAAAGTATATCTATTCTAAGAAACTGTTGCAACTGAACATATAAATACACTTTTCTCACATTAAAAGCTTCCCAGGAACAGTTACTGTTAAAAATAACATTAAATATAACTGTAACTTTCTCAACCTAAAACTATTTTTTTATTATATTATGTTCTAAAAATGACGACGTTGTTGCTATCCTTCAAGTTAGTAGTGATTTTTAAAAATCTCAATAGCTTAAAACTATTTCTATTCTAAGAAGCAGAAATATTCCAAAACAATGCAACAGAACTTATCTCATTTCTATATGCATATGAACATCAAATTAACTAGAATTTGAAAAAGAATTTTTTTAGAAGGTTTTTTTCTCTCTAGAAATTCGGAATAATCTTATGTTTTACCCAATTGTTTCTTCTTCGTTTTTCATATGCAAATGAGGGCAAACTTTTGCTGAGGAAACCTTTAATTATTTCCGCATCTCGAGAGGGAAGGAAATCATTTTCGGGACCCATTACCGGGGCAGATCTACCTTATCATTACCTGAAGTGAAAATTACCCTCCAAACGAAAAAAAATGTTAATGATAAGAGGAGTTTCTAAGAGGGTTACCCAATAGAGCTTAAAAAAATGGATGAATGAAAGCACTATTCTATTGTTTTCCGACGTTTCTTCATGTGAATAGGAATGAAAACATTCTAAAACTTTTTCTAAGCTTGAAATATTTCTTTATCGAAACGATTTCTGAAACAAAATTGACAGATCACTTAAAATGAACTATTTAGGATTTTTTTCCTTAAGCATTGCAAGTTCTGGATTAAAAACGTATCATTACGAAAAATTCGAATAAAATTAACCTGCTTACTGTATGACTAGAGGAAAAAACTTTCAATAATAAGTTGTGTCAGATTAATATCGCTAAACTAAACTCCAAATCAAATAGTCTATAGTTTGTGGCACAGTTTATCACTGAAAGCAATTTTTTATCGTGTGATCAAATAATAGGAAAGATGTAACTAATTAGAATTTCGAAGAAATAAATTCAACTTAAATGCTCTATTTAAATAGAAGGTTTCGCCCCCCAGGTCACTCTCCCCATGTCATTCCTTATTGACTTTATAGACAAAAGTTGACATTTTCCACACAAAAAAAATCTTTGTTAATATTTTGTATAATTTTTATAATTTAGCTATAAAATATTTTTTAATATGTTAATCGTAACGAAATGTAAGGCTATAGTCATACACTACAGTTTTTTACATTTTTAAAAAGTTCTAAATAAATCTTAAGTTTTTTATCTAGAAATTTCTAATCTTCCTCTCTTTCACGTTGTATTACTTTCCATACTAACTTAACCACGAGCTTATAAAATGAAAATCTCGAGAGAGAGAGAGAAATAAATTTCCATCAACAATGAATAAACAGTATTATTTAAAGCAAAAGAGTGAGAATTTCACGAAAAAAATTCTAACACTGCAATAATTTCAACTTAGTGTTTGCAATTCCGCAGAACGGCCAACATGTTACTTTTTACTTCACGTTTAACAGGTAATAAATAATTCTTGGACTATTCATCAAATGCCAATTTTTTTTATTCCATCATATACAATTTAGTACAGCTGCGTGATCACTTTTAATGTCACTTTGATCGCCTATTCGCATTTTACATATGGTTGAACTAAGCTTTCGCGAACTTCGCTTTTTTTTAAATAAATCTTGTTTTATACTCACTGACTTAATTTTCATTCGGCTTTAATAAAAAGTAAGAACTATTATAAAATTGTGATTAATAGCATAATAAACCCTTAATTCAACTTTAAAATTTCAATTAAAGCTAAGTAGCGAAGATTCGACCTTTATGACATGGTGCATTATCCTGTTGGTAAACACCAACCCCAGCAGGAAAAACTGTTGCCATGAATGGGTGGGTGAACCTGGTCTGCAACTATGTTCAAGTAGCTTACAGGCGTCAGGGATTGTTCTATGAGGATTATGGGTCCTAATATGCCCCATGAAAACATTGTTCCTGGGCGAGAAACCATGAAAACTTGGGCGAGCCCATTGCGATGGATGGAGGGTGGTCATAATATAATGTAATAGCTCTTCGGTGCATATTTTACGTTGCGTTTAGAAATTTTTCAGTGCATTTATAACTGCTAATGAATTTTATTCATACAGTAGGAGTACAGCAAAACAATGTTCATAGTCGAATATTTAGTGTTCCATAGTCGAGAAAAAAAAATTGGCTACCACTGCTATCTAGCATCAAGTAGTATCAGTGGCATCGATACGTTTAATACTTTTTTCTAAATATCAATTCCCTCTTCTAATCGGAAGTTATGCGATCAATAAGTTTATTTTAAAAAACAATCATTATCTGATATCCCTCTTTCAATTAAATCAAATTATGCATTTTGATTGAAAAACCAATTATTTCCTGTTTATGACTGTATCCCCTTCTTCTTATTACTCCAAAAACCTTCAGCGATCGCCTCCAGTAATCTACCTTACAATAACACCTCATCATAAATCAAACGCTAAAGATAATTTAAAGATCTATTTCAATATGATCCCATTTCATCCCCTCCTATAAAAATATGTAATTACCAACTATTATTATCTCTTACAATAATCCTACTATTCCACCCCCTTGCAACCCCTTTTTCATATAAACCCAACAAACATGGGTCATAATGACTAGACATAAATCTTTGCTTTAATCAAGAAAAGAAAAATCTTTATTGGCACTTACCACTATAGCTTCTGAAGGCAGCCATTTAAATGAATAGGATTATTTCAGTAGATATTTAAAGACGATGATTGACTTAATTCATTACAAATGAAAAAAAGCATTTTGATTTTAAGTTTTTTTTATTTATTTTATAGCAATTACAATTTAGGTTAGTCTTTGTTTATGGGGAAGAGGATGCAGACCTCAGCCATTGTCATATACACCGAAGAGCAATACATTATGACCACCCTCCATTTATAAAAATGGGCTCGCCCAGGTTTTCATGGCTTCTCGCCCAGGAACAATGCTTTCGTGGGGCACTTTAGGACCCATAATCCTCATAGAACAATCCCTGACGTCTGTAAGCTACTTGAACATAGTTGCAGACCAGGTTCACCCGTTCATGGCAACAGTTTTTCCTGCGGGGGGTCGTGTTTACCAACAGGATAATGCACCATGTCATATGGGTCGAATCGTCGAGGAACATTCCAGTGACTTTCAAGTCATGTCTTGGCCCCCAAATTCACCTGACCTTAATCCAATAGAGCATTTGTGATCCTACTTGGAAAACAAAATTCGTGCTGCCACTCTACCCCCTCGCAATGTGAGGGAATTGCAGGACCAGTTGGTGAGCGCTTGGTACCAGATACCTCAGACTACCTATCAGCACCTTGTGGAATGAATGCCACGGCGGGTACTAGCAGTTTTAAGGGCTAAAGGTGGTCCTACATGTTATTACCACGGTGGTCAAAATGTAATGGCTCTTCGGTGTAAAATTATAGAAATTTATCAATACCATTACATATCTCCTCACTATCTCGTACATATGTTCGAAAATAACTGCACATGTCCAGCCCAGACTCTTCAAAACTGCGCATGCCTAGCTACGTAAGAACATACATGCGTGAACATGAGGGTGTGTGAAAAATTGCTATATCTCTCTCATTTTTATAAATAGCGTGTAGTTGTCATGGCAACCAGCATTACTAATGATTCTAGACGTAGCAAGTAACTAAGGAATGGTGCTAGGAAATGTAACAGCTTATAGCTTCAATTGAAAAAAATCCTAAATGCACTGTAAAAGCTTCATTAAAAATAAAATATAGAGATGCCCAAGCCAGAAGCTGAACTGTATTACTGAGTGGAATAAATCAATCAAGTGTCTTTTGCCCCATTCCTACTGGACGATTCATATTCTTTCCTGTTTTCCTGTTGATTGCTATCCATAACTCATTGATCATTGATGGATTACCAGTAAACAGATAAGTGACATCAGCTTAGACATCTCTATATGAAATCAACATTTTTGTTTAAAGTGTATCATACAATAAAATTTAGAGCAAGAGAGGGAAAGGAAATTTTAGTTAAAGTATGGGATGGTGGAACAAATACAGATAGATGCACATTGAGAAAAAAAAAATTCGAATCAATCTCGAGCAATAAGAAAACGAGTCCAATTACTTCAAAAAAGGCTATTACTTGCTTTAAAAAAAACTGTTTTCAGATTTTAGAGAAGTGTTGCGAAACTCTTTAATTTCAAATAAGATGGGGATTTAAAATAACTTCATAAGTTTAAAAATAAGATGGAAAATTGGAACAATAAAAAAAGGTACAGAAAATAGCAATGACCGATATTAATCCCATTGAAAAAATCTTTAAAAAAAAACTGCAAGTAATTTAAAATTTACAAATTAGTTGCACTTTTTAAACGTTACCTAAATTTCTATCCAAAATTTTGCTCATTTTTTCCCAAGGTCATTAAATTTATGCTAGTGGTTTAATAGTTTTTTTAAGTCGCAAAGTTTCATCCATGTGATAAAAAAACTATTTCGTACAATAACGATAAAAATTTGTTTAACCAAAAAAATAAATTGGTGAGGAATTGTAAGACAAAGTACGGTTTAATAATATGATCAGCTTTATCACCAAATTAAACTCAAGTTAATTAATGATGCTCACAAGGGAAAATACACCTTTTTTAGGCAACAAAAGTGATTCTTAATTAAGGGTAAATGGAATAATGCGAAAGATTTAAATGAATATTATATGAATTGTCTTCCAGCAGGTTTCTTAATTAATAATTTTATCTCCGTATAATATTACTCCATAGAATCCCAAAATCGCATTGTAAAATGGAAAGGGTACCAGCAATGTAACATTATGCTAATTCACTTGGAATACAGAATGTACTAATGGGTTGTTCGAAAAGTAATTTCGTTTTTTTTTTTAAATCTCTCTCCGTAAGAACATGAGGAAACGATATGTCGAGATTTGATATATGTCGTACTTTGTCTTAATAGACATGCTTACTTTTTCGACGGAATTTAATTTACAGGGTAGCTGCAATCAGAGAAATAAGGTCTCAATAGTTTAAACAGGAGACCGGTCCAAGGCTTGGGCCTCACTTTTTGCGTATTTCCCTATATCTCGAGAACTTCCTGAGTGAATTGAAAAATCTTTGCATACAATAATAAAATTCGTTAATACGCAAATAGTTCTTTGGACTGCTCTCTTGATCAAAATATTAGGACCATATATACCCTATTGCGGCTACCCACTAGAAATCCAAATATGTTGAAAAATGTATGTTTATTCAGAGAACGAACGTTTGTGTGTCTGATTTCGTAACTTGAAATATCGTCTGCACTATATATTTTACCATATTTGAGGTCACCCCCTCGAACCATTAAGATTCACTCCTAGTACGTGTAGATTCAGTCATTTTATTTTATTTAATAACCGTCGTTGAACAGCAGACCCAATTTCATGGGTTTACGACTACAAATGTTCAACTCCGTAGCCTTGTAATTTTGAACCCAATCCAGAAGACAAGGGAACTCGTGGATCGAGTATCGGGAGAAATTTGCCTTCGTGGAGGACTTTTTGATGGAGCTAACCAACATTTTGCGTTACATGGAGAGGAATACCACAAGAACCTTCCACTGTTAGCCTGACGGCAAGGGGACTCTAACCCTTGATCCGTCTACCACTAAGGATATTTCACGTCAGCACTGTGGTCGGTGCAAGCCAGATGTGGAATTCGTATCGACTGGGATTCGAACCCGGTTCACCTCATTGAAAGGCGAACGCTCTATCCCCTGAGTCATCGTGGCGCAGATTCAGTCATTTAACAAAGCAAAACAGATCCTTGTCCGCAAAATGCAAAAAATAAATTATATTAATAATCATAATAATGAAATAAAGAAAAATTTCAGAACACTTCTTAGTTAATAATTACTGGATTGTCAAGCACTTAGATGTAATCTTAATGATTCTATGTGCTTAAATATGATATTTAATCTTGACGGACAATATTTTAAATTACAAAATCTGACACAAATTTACCCTCAAAGAATGAGAGGTAGCCGCAAGCTGGATAATATAGCCTTTAGACAGAAGAGTGGACATAGGTCGAATTTCAAGTGACAAATTTTTGACAGATTTTTCACAACACTTGGACACAGAATAACTTCTTTAATTTTCAACTAATATAACTAAAAATATAATATCATCTGCAATATTTCCGCTTCGCATCGTTTATTTGTTTCTCTTATTGTATTCAGATCTTTTGTTTAAAATGATTTTACCAAAAAACATTACAAACTATCTAAAGAATTGTTTGCAAATTTAACATTGTAAATGTGTTTTCACTAATTCCAGAATTTTATTTAATTGTGTTCATATTTTTGGAGTAAATAGTTTTACTTATGAATGTTCCTAAGTATCTAAAGTATTTTGTTTGCAAGTTTAATTGTTACTTTTTTTCCACTGAATCTGGAATTTTTTATTGTGTTAATAGATTTTGATTAAATAATTTTACCCAGGAATGCTCCAAAATGTCTGAAGGAATGCCTAAATATGAAACTGCTGATATTTCTTGGACTGAAATTAATAAAAGAGTGCAAAAAGGGAAAAATATTATATGTTTAGCACAACTTATGAATCTTATTTTGATCACCTACCAACTCCTACATCTTTAAAAACAAGAGTTTTATACATGAACATCATAATTTAAAATCGATTTTAAATTTAATTCTTTTCTGCATTGTTTTAAGTTGCATTTTCTATTATGCTTTTATTTAATATCTTAAGCAAAAAAAAATTTTTAAAGAAAATTATAAAACTATTTTTTCTTATTTCTTCTTCACTGTAACAATAATGATAACCATTTTTCTCAAAAATTCATGCTGATTAGAATGAATCTAAAAGAGACCCTTTAATGAATAATATTGAATTTGCATTTAACGAAAAAAATTTGTGAACTAAGCTTTTTCTAATTCATTCTTTTCCTCTACATTCGTTAAAAAGTACTTAAACTTTCTTTCTAACAACAGGCAGAAATGCTTGAGTGAATCAACTAAGACGAAGATTTCATAAAGAGAATTAATTTGGTTCTATACTATTAATACAAAAGCTGAATTCTCAAAATTTTCCATTAAATTTTTTCTTCGTCCGTCATCATAATTTTTTTTTTCATCTTTTGCGCCAAAAGCTGAAAAAGAATTTTATCGTCTGCTTCCACTTTTTTTCATTATCGTTTGTTTCTGCTTAAAAAAGATTTCTTTTTTTCAAGATAAGAGCGAAAATGCTATAAGACCATCACAGCCATTTCAGCGAAACTTTTCAATTCTTTACCGACCATTTCCCTTAGTTAATTGCTGTTTTTCTACTTCCCTTCAAAAAAAATTTATTGTTATTATTTCTCACTTACTCGTGCGCTTAATAGATCAAGAATGCTCACATGGATGGAAGCGCCATTTTTTTCTCAAAATTTCTTTTTATTTTATGGCATCACTAATTAAATCCTTTCTCTCTAATGCCACTAAGTGGTGACAAGTGGTTCTCGCTAACCTTTAAGTACCACTCGTACATTGTTCCGAATTAATGAAAATTTCAGGAGTTACGCTTATCTTAAACCCACAGGAGTGCGTTCTGTGAAAGCTACAATGCCGTGAAAAGTAAAACTTTTAATTGGATATTCAAATACTTTTTTCAACGCCAGACTCTTTTGCAATAAAAATAGCATTTTAACCCCAAAATTGCATAATTTGCGTGTCTTTAGAACATGCTTACTCGTTAATTATATTCGAAGAAAAATAAATTCTATAAATTTTAATAGATCATTTTCGATTAATTAATTAACAATACTTGTAGTTCAAAAGGTTTACCTTTCAAAAAATTGTTTCAATCTAGCTTCAAGCTATCAATGTGATTTTCATTTTTCTTAAAAGTAATCTCTTTTAACTCTAATGCTAAAAGTCTATTATTTTTCTTTAAAATATCTTCAAATGAATGGAAATATCTAATTAATAAATGATTATTTTTAATTTTTAAGTCTTTTAAGACTCTGAAAATTAAGCATTTCAAGGGTCATTACATTATTATAAACTGCTTCGATTCTGTTCTTTTTTTTTTCTTTTTAATCATAATTACATTGCACTTGCATATATCACATTTCATTTAGGTATATATGCATATACACTTGCCACGAATAACTATAATTGTTCGAATGTATTATTTTTCTCTTTATGAATTATACAAATTCAGCTTTTTATTATTTTTCTACATTCAAATGCTCTTTTTCAAACTTTTTTTTTACCTAAAAGTTAATTCTAATCACAAGCTTAAATTTAATTAATTTATTACTCTATCATTTTCTCTGTTCCAGAAAAACAGTGGCAATAACGTTACCGAGTACTAAACAGTACACAGCGTTCAAGTTCATAATTCACCAAACATTTAACAAAATGATAAACAGACAATTTATTTTTCTATCTTGAAAAGTGCAAGAAAATTATTCAAATCAATTTACATATCCTCTCTTAATTTACACACTACATCCCCCATTAATTTAGGTACCAACTTATACTTTTAAGCTGATTTTAACAATCAACATAGTATTTATTAATCATTTATCGTTAATTTATACATTGACTATGTAATATTACCTATAAAATCTAGTGTACCTAAATTGTGAATCGATTGTTTTTAAGGATCCTAGAGAAGCAATTTTCATTAGTTATGAAACAAAAAAGGTCGATTTTTTTTCCATTTTACTTTAAAAGTAATTTGGTGCAATAGTTTTGAAAATATTTCAACGAATAATGTTAATTGATAATATTATTGTCTTTCTTAATATTAGCAATATTATTAATAAAAATATTTTTAATAATAATATTATCAATAATATTTATAATTGTATTACAATATCATAAATATTAATTATAGCTAAATTGTTAATTAAAAAATAAATGTCTTTTTAGAATTGTGACTCAACTTAAATTGTTCATTTTGAATTGTGTTTCCTTTAATTCAAAAAGGTTTTTTTTTTCGTACCTCGTCATATCCTTTTTTTTTTATGTTTGGCAGCAAAAAAAGAAAACTCTGGGGTACAAATTTGTTTTCTATTTTCTGCTGCATGAAATTTTTTATCAGATCTCAGATACTTTCGAACAGCTGATTACAAAATTGCAATTGGTTTATTTGGTCTATTTCTAGTTTAAATGTAGAAGTGTAAAAAACGTTATGTATAACACCGGACTTCTGGGGGAGTTATGGTATATCATCAGAATAAAAATAGCATATGAACCCATGCCCGGATATGTCATCTTCTGCCACTAGAGGCACTTTCCAACTATGAACTATTTCTTCGTGAGTTTTTGAACGTGTTTTTCATGTGTTTATCATGATAGGCAATCGTCCCTAGCAGCATGCGATGACATTTCCTGGCATTAGTTCGTATGCAATTTTAATTCTAATGTGTGCTCTAACTCTCCTAGGTGTTTTTCTTAACATTGACGTGACACCTTGCTGCATATTACGTTTTTAAACTTGAACATCCCGATACAAAGCAGACAAAACTTAAAAAAATCTGTTGCCTCAGGAGATCTAATTTCAGATTTGACGTCCCCAAATTCTGAATTAAGCAAGATCAAGCCTTTTTCACAAAAATTTGTTACAAAAATTTGCCATTTCTATGCCACAAAAATTTGTTCCCCAGTGTAATCTTAATGAGTAATTTTAAATTAAGATAAGAATAATTTGTATGAGAATGAATGTGAGATTGACCCCATATTTTTCTTATTAGTGGAGTGGGTCCACTATTCAAATAAGGCCTTCAAATAGTAATTAAAATTATAAGTATTTGTTTAATTTTTGAGCTATTATGGAACATAATAGGGGGAATTGAAACAAACGGATATAGCTGCAACGCAGGGCTCGAAAAAACGCCCGTCCGCCCGTCCTCGACGGTTAAAAATTTCCCGCGGACAACGAATTCCTCGAATTAGACGTCCGCGCGGACGGCCATTTTCCCGTTAATGTTCGTGATGCACTTTCAATTTTTGTTATCTTACAAGAGTCTAGCTCCTCACCTCTAAAATGACCCTCTAATCTAGAAATCCCGTACAGCAACATACTGCTCATAGTGGATTGATGTTTTTTCCGTCTGAGAGTACTGCAGCAGTTGAAAGGGACTTTTCAGCAATGAACATACAAAAAGACACATTACGTAAGCGTTAAACGCAATTATGAACATCCACCTAAATGGAAAACCCCTTTCAGATTTCTGTGCAGAAACCATAGGCTTGATTGTGGAACTGGCAAACGTCATATTTGATTCATTTGAAAAACACAGTACCCTCGGATAAATTGACATTCCAGATAACTTGACCTTTGTCATTTAAATTATTTCATAAAAGAAATACTAGGTTTTACTATTAGTAACCTAGTATTTCTTTTATTACTGTATAATGTAATCCTAGTAGCTACTAATTCATTGTGTAATTTATGTAAATATTTGTAATAAATGAGAAAAAATAATATTTTTATTTATTTAGAAGCGACGGGTTATTTTCGAAGGAGGACGGGGTACATTGTTGGACAAGCCGTCCTCGGGGACGTGTAAAATTTCTGAGTTGTTTCGAGCCCTTTTACATATCCGTTGCAGTGCAACGGATATGCAAAAGACACTATAACACACTGACTATTGATTTGAGAAGAAGGTGTAAATATACAATATTTGGCGTTTTGCTTAGGGAACCAAATTTATTATTCCCACTGAAATACGAAATTAGAAACAAAGTTTGTCAACAGGTGGCGTTCTTAACGAAAAAAACTATATAAACCCTGTTTCCTCTATCCGCAACTTGTCAGAGTTGGGGATTAATAAATGCACTAATATCCTAGTTGAATAGTCTGCCATACAACAGAAAGCATCGTTTTATGGTATTTACAGTCAGAAATATCATCCGTTAACGAGCTTTGTATTTAATTTTGAAACTTGGTGAGAATTTGCAATTGGTTTCCTGAGCAGAAGGCTGCAAACTGGTCTCTTAAATTACCGATTATTTTAAGTTTCCTGGTAACATTCCTCTACTCTCTAATTAAAATCCCTTCAATATTCTTGTTTTCACATTATCTACTATTTTCTAGTGACAAAAATCCATTGTCCGCTAATGGTCCATCTCATTCTCATCTAATCTTTAAGTTCCGTTTTCACCTTCTATCCATACTAAAACTATCAACAACAATAAAATTTTATTTCTTCTTAATACTGATCGCCAACACAAATCACCTTGGCGATTTTTGTGGCTGACCGCTTGGCTTTAACGGCAAAACTCTCAACATCACTTTTTTTCCGCCGTAAATTAAACAACTTCAATCGCTCAAACGACCATCTTCCTGTTTATATGACGCAATTACCAACCGATTTATGGTCGAAAACGAAGCCTACGGTCGAAAACATCCCCTGATTTATCCCAGAAAAATTCCTGGAGCTCATTGGATTTCACCCCTCTATTTCAGAAAAAAGATAATGTTCTTTTCCAAGCAATTAAGAGAGGGGGTGTCACTCACGAAAGTAATGGACACTGTTGCTATCGAAGTGCTTAACTCTTTGAAATTTATATTTATTGGGACCAATTTCAAGGATGGGGTGTTCTATTTTTAGTCGTACAATTATCGTCCAAATATAAACCTTCAATCGTGTATGTTCTTTGCGTCAAATTAAAGAATAAAATCGATTCAAAAATAAATATTAATATAGTCATGATTATCAGTAAACTTTTGAGATCTATGGATTTCATTTTAAAAAAATTGGAAACTCAAATGGGAAAAAGCACTAAAAGCACAAAAATCAAAATGCGTGGAAAAGTTGATTAGACCAGAGCAGTGGAGTCGGTAGTCAAAATGTTTGACAAAAGCTATATTCCGACTTATAGTCTATTGAAGTTTTCACTAAATAATAATTTAAAATGATAACTTCAAAATAAATGATATATTTCCATTATTAATTATATCATTGATTTTGAAAAAATATCATCGTTTATTTCTTCCTAAATGTAAATATTTTCCAGAAAAACACCGAACATTTTGATTCCAAAATATGCAATTATTATCTATGAACATTTTGTTAATCTTAACGATTACCTAGATTTGAAAAATAAACATCTGCACTTGAAAAAAAAATTAACGAAAGAAAATTAACCTTATAAAACTGATTGTGAGACTCGGTAAAAAGAAAAAAATGTTCGTTGAAGATAGAGAGACTTATAACAATTCAAATAAGGAACGGTTTTCATTGCTATTTAATAATTTTTTTTTAAATATTCTTTTTGGCATTATGCTCTCTCTCTCTCTCTCTCTCTATTATATATCTACATATATATATATATATATATATATATATATATATATATATATATATATATATATATATATATATATATATATATATATATATATATATATATATATATATATATATATATATATATATATATATATATATATATATATATATATATATATATATATATATTTATTTATTTATTTATTTATATATATATATATATGCAAAATATTGAGAAAATACGGAAAATAATAAAAATAATGACAAGAGAAGAAAATTATTAAAAATAATTTTTCAAAAGTATTAAAAAAATATAATTTTTAATGTCTTAAAAAAAATAAAAAATAAAAAATAAAAATAAAAATTTAAGAATTCGGAAAACAAAACAAAGAAAAGATATAATCTCTTCATCAGCCCACACAATTATATCCGCAAAAAGGAGTGCTTTCTAATATTGTATTACTATAGCCAAAGCAAAATATATCAATACAATAGTGTGAGGAGCACTCAAAAAAATTTAAACAAATTAGAACACATTAAGTAAAAAAGATGTACGAAAAAACAAACAAATATATCAAGCAAAAAATAAAATGTAAAGAGATTAGAGAACAGTACATGAAAGGAAATCTACATAGTGAGGATATATATATATATATATATATATATATATATATATATATATGTATATACATACATACATAAATATGTACAGTTCTTTAAGTATTAAAATTGTAATATGGTTATCTAACACATTGTCTCCTCCATTGACTGTATCTTCTCCTCCGTTGACTTGTTATGTCCACGGAGGGGAAGTCCACGGAGGAAACAAAAACTAGTTCTTGAATTTTACTGATTTTTAGTTCTAAAAATACAAAAATGGGGCAGTTCTTTTTATTAAATATACTATTTTTGCAATCTGAAATTCATCTATCAAAAATAAAATAATTTTCTCTTACCTTCTTTATGATATCCACGGAGTATACGGTGAGAACTTTGCCAAACCCTAGTTGAACACAACAATCCAAAACTGACACCAAAGAGAACAAAAACAACTAATAGTTAGCATTAGAAAATGGAATGGTTACCTTTCCCAGCAGCTGTCTTATAGGTATTTGGCATACACATTTTTTATTGCATATTTACCGACCTATTTATTGCATATTGTTCTTGGAGGGAGATTTCATTTTTGACGGACAAAGTTTACTAGTTATTTATTTTATAAAAATAAGTTTTTTTTAAAAAAAATATTAAATAAAAAGTTACTATAAGCATTTAACTAGGTAAAACTACAAAAATTATTAAAATGACATTCAAATTGTTTATCAGCCATTAAAAATTATTTTGTGTCACAGACGTAGGGACGGAGGTATTTTGAAGTTATGTTTACTAAAAAATAAGAATGAAATATTAAATATATTAAATAATTAGCAGAAATGCATATGATTTGTTAGTTAGAACTTTACGAAAAATGATGAAGAAAAATATTTAAAAAAAAAATTTAAAAAAAGAAAATATATATATAATATATATATATATATATATATATATATATATATATATATATATATATATATATATATACAGTGCACTCCCGATTATCCGGGTTAATCACCGGGGCAGGTCGCACGGACAATAGAAAAACACGGATAATCCGAAAACTCCTTTTATTAAAGAAAAATTCAATATCAGTACAAAAAATATAAAAATTACTGACATTTGCATGCATAACATCAAACTAGAAATTTTCTTTATTAAAAAATGTGTAATGCGTCTTCGTCATATATCGATACACATATTTTACGAACCGCAGTAATGTCACCGTAATCAAATCCTCCCATATAATCTAATAAAGTTTCCATAGAGCAGCAGAATGAGAAATTGTATTTCATTCATTTACTACATCTTCGACATCAGTTACTATCATCACTATTTGATTTAACAACAAAACGATGTCAGTCAAATACTGGAAGCCAGGCTCACATGCATCACTTTGAAACCAATCTTCTAAATTTTCTTCATCAAAAATTTCGAAAACTTAGATTTCTTTTGCTTGTTCGAGAATACTGTTATCATATTTTTCTTGAACATCTGAAGAGGATTGTTCATCAAGCGGTATCATCTTTCTCCACGATCGTGATAACGTAGGCGATTTTCCATATCATCAATAACGTAGACGATTTGTTTCATATATACTGCAATCCAATAACGAATATTGCTTTCTAAAATTTGGTAGTGTTATAACTTCATGAATCAAATCTTTTTAATCTTGAAAATGTTTCTCTTTATATTTTTTGTGTGATTCCGGAATAAGCACGGATAATCGAGAGTGTACTGTATATATATATATATATATATATATATATATATATATATATATATATATATATATATATATATATATATATATATATATATATATATATATATATATATTCAAAATGAAGATAAAACAAAGAAAAATTACAACAAGGATTTTATGGTGCGCTCTTACTGTAACCCGAAACTGGATGTGTTGAAGGTATATTATACTGGATTATATTATACTGGATAATTCAAATTTTATAATTATTAGGAGCCCTACATTTAATTATAAAATTTTAATTCTGATGATCTTTCGAGAAATTAGTAACATTTATTGAAAAATTTTTAACTATTATAAGATTAAAAAAATTCTTTATTTAATCTTTATTAAAGAAATTGTATTAATTAAAAAATTTGTTTCAATAAATGTCAACCATTTTTTTTAAATCATCAAATTTAAAATTCTATAGTTAAAATTCACCCTTATTAATTATAGACTTTGAATTATCGTGCATAATACTATACTATCCATCATTATCGCACTTTTTTACGTATATAATAGTGTAAGCTGATTACGAGATTATAGATCATGATCATATCTTTATATATATATATATATATATATATATATATATATATATATATATATATATATATATATATATATATATATATATATATATATATATATATATATATATATAAATACAAGAAAACACGAAGAAACATTTCTTTTTATTTTATTTTATTTTCTGTTTTTACATGTTATTTTTACTTATTTTTACTTTTTGTGATCTATTTTATTTGTTATTTTTATATAAAAAAGTTTGAGTGCTCCTCACACTATTGTATTAATATATTTTGCTTTGGCTTTATTGATACAATATCAGAAAGCACTCTGTTTTGCGGATATAATCGTGTGGGCTGAAGAAAAGATATGTCTATAATTTTTCTTTGTTTTATTCTTCATTTTGAACTATATATATATATATATATATATATATATATATATATATATATATATATATATATATATATATATATATATATATATATATATATATATATATATATATATATATATATATATATATATGTGTGTGTGTGTGTGTGTGTGTGTGTGTGTGTGTGTGTGTGTGTGTGTGTGTGTGTGTGTGTGTGTGTGTGTGTGTGTGTGTGTGTAGTGCCAGCTCCTATCTGTAGTGCCAGTTCCAATCTATAGTACCAGTTCCTGTGCTGTAAGCTGATCTAGCTAGAGATCCAACCAGATTATGACAGATTATGTAAGCTGCAAGTTAGACCCCGTGCGAATTTCCCAAAGACACGAGAGACACGGGAGGGCTTTATGGAACTAACAAAAAAGGAGACGCTGATGAATTCCAGAGAGGGGCAGCGATGATGATTTTCTTTTAACTTCACGATGACGAACTCATTTATTTTGTGTTATTTCTGTGTTTGTTTATCGTCCATCTTTATGTAAATTTAGCGTTTAATATATGTTTTGTTAAAGTACAGTGTCTTTCATTTTCAAAGACGACCACTCATGCCGTCCCCACAAAATCAGAAGTGGTTTCAAGAACAAATTGATGGTGAAGAAATTAGATTGAGAAAAAATTGCTAGTAAAAAGAAAATTATTGGCGAAAAAAATTGGATGCCGAATGGTTTCATTCTTGTGAAAGTAAGTAACGGAATGGCGTTGTGATGAAACTTTCGTTTTTTTGAATTTCATCTCTGCAACTACAATTGGGGTACGTATTGTACATTTGTGACATCTACATTTATTATTAGACTTTTATTCATTAATCAAAAATGATTCTTAACGATATTAAGCAAGTAAGCAAAGCATTGAAAAATTTTAAGAAAGACAAAATAAGACTTTTACATAAATTTATTTTCGATGTAGAAGGCGATCGTTCAAACAGAAAACGATTAAGAAATTTTACTGGTTTCAATTTTACTTTAGACAGCGAAGAATTTCAAAATAAATTAAAAAATATTGAAAAAGAATTCACTCTTAACCAACTTATAACTCTTTCCAATATTCTAAATATTTCGTATGAAGGCAATGAACCGAAATTGCAATAAACATGTTGACGTTATTAATGGATTTGAATAAACTGGCAGAGCTCGCCAATAGCGCCAACGCGTCTAGTTCAGAGTCGGACGAAGACATAAGCAATCCTTAAAGTGAAACTGAGCCTTTGATTAAAGAGAAGGAACACAATTTTCCAGTGCAGAGAAATGATGAAAATAAAAACAGTAATTCGTGTTTAAAAGATAAAAATAATTCCTGTAGAAATTTCGAATTTCTAAATGTTGCTATTAATTATTCTGATATCGAAAGTACTATTTCTAAGTATAATGCAGGATCGCATGAAAATATTGTTCATTGGATCGAACATTTCGAAAATATTTCAAAATTGTTTAATTTGTCAGATTTACAAAAATTTATTTTTGCTAAAAGATCTCTTGGTGGTAACGCCTCTTTATTTGTCAGAACTGTACCGGAAATAAATTCATGGCGAAAATTAAAAGAAGCTTTGATTGACGAATTTTCTTTTGAAATTAATTCTGCCAATTTGCATGATCTTTTAAGTAGACGAAAAATGAAGGATTGTGAATCGGCTCAAGAATATTATTTAAAGATGAAAGAGATCTCTGTAATTTCGGAAAAATAGACGATGCTGCTTTTATGCATTATGTAATTAAGGGGATTAACGATAAGCATGAAAACAAAATTGTTTTGTATGGCTGCAAAAATTTGTCCGAGTTTAAAGAGAAACTTAAAGTCTATGAAATAATAAAAAGTGATTCTGCAAAGAGTAAAAGTGCTTTCGATAAAATCAGAACAAAACATGACTTTGATAGTAAATATAATTATTATGATAGAACAAAAGCAAAATATGATGATAAGTATAATGTAAGAAAAGATGTTTCAAATAGGAATAAAAATAAATATGAAAATAATAATGAAAAGATAAGGTATAATACTGATGTTGAAACTTTTAATAATAAATTGTGTTACAATTGTGGTTCAAGAAATCATATTTCAAAATATTGCATACATAAAGATAAGGGTTTAAAGTGTTTTAAATGTGAAGCGTTTGGACACAAAGCTTCGCAATGTCCGAAATCAAATGCAAAAACGGAAGTTGCTACTTTAAATGTTAGTGTAGAGCCAAAGTTGATTAAAATGGTAACGGTTGATAACTGAACTGTGAAGTCTTTGATTGATACAGGAAGTCAAGCCACTTTAATCAAAAGATCAATTTTTAATAATTTAAACTCCAAAGAACTATTTCCATTTAATTGTACTCTAAACGGATTTGGTAAATCAAAAGTGACTCCGTTAGGTTATTTTAAAGAAAGTATTAAAATTGACGATTTCAAATATTTGACTGAAATATGTGTTGTAGAAAATGATATGATGCCGTATGACGCTATTATAGGCCTTAATGTCTTAATGCACGGTGAAACAATAATCAATGAAAAGGGTATCACAATTAAAAGTAAAATTCAGTGTTTTGATGAAGTAAACTATTTGTCTATTTTACCAATCGATCTTACTATATCTGATGAAGTTGAAATTAACATAGATCCTAGTGTTCCTAATGTTTTAAAAAATAAGTTACAACAATTAGTTTTCGATTATGCGCCAGATAAACTTAAGACAACTAATGTGGAAATGAACATTTTGGTTAAAAGTCAGGAACCGATATTTCACCAGCCACGTAGATTGCCGTTTTCTGAAAAGAAGACTGTTGAAGCTCAAGTCGTTGAATGGTTAAAACAAGGAATAGTGGAGCCTAGTTCTTCCGAATATTGTAGTCCCGTTGTAATAGTTAAGAAAAAAGACGGATCTCCTCGTATTTGCATAGATTATAGAAAATTAAATAAGATAATTGTCAAAGATAGATTTCCCCTCCCATTAATTGAAGACATTTTAGATAGACTACAAGACTCGAAAATTTTCAGTACAATTGATCTTAAGAACGGATTCCTACATGTCGATGTAAATAAAGATAGTAGAAAATACACTTCATTTGTAACACATGAAGGACAATATCAATTTCTTAAAGTTCCTTTTGGACTATGCAACTCTCCCGCTGTATTTCAAAGATACATAAACACCATTTTCCGAACTTTGATTTATGAGGGTATAGTTTTACCATATTTAGACGACATTATAATTCTGTCTTCCTCCCTTGAAGAAGGTATTGAACGACTTAATCGGGTTTTAAATATTGCTAGTGAATATGGACTTAATATTAATTTCAAGAAGTCCCATTTCTTAAAGAAGCGCATTGAATTTTTAGGTCATGTGATAGAGGATGGAAAAATATTCCCATCTACCTTGAAAACCAAAGCAGTTCTTAACTTTCCGGAGCCAACAAATTTGAAAAAAATTCATAGTTTTTTGGGATTGACCGGATACTTCAGAAAATTTATTCCTAACTATTCTATAATAGCTAGACCGCTGAGTGACCTGCTAAAAAAAGATCATAAGTTTAAGTTTAGCATTGAAGAAAAGAAAGCGTTTAATCAATTAAAATCTTTGTTAGCCCAAAATCCTGTTCTTTCAATATATAACCCTAAATACGAAACCGAGTTACACACAGGCGCCAGCTTAGAAGGATATGCTGCCATTTTAATGCAAAAACCCCCTGATGAAAAACATTTTCACCCCACTTACTATATGAGTAGAAAAACGACTGATGCAGAAAAAAAGTATTCCAGCTACGAACTTGAAGCTCTTGCTATCGTAGAAGCCCTCAAGAAATTTCGCATCTATCTGTTAGGTATTCCATTCAAAATAATTACTGACTGTGCTGCTTTTGAAAAGACTATGTCAAAACGAGATTTGTCGACTCGTGTAGCTCGTTGGGCACTTTTGCTGCAAGAATTCAACTACATAATTGAGCATCGTTCTGGAAATAAGATGGCTCACGTAGACGCCCTTAGCCGATCTCCAATTAATGTATTTTGTGTTACCGTCGATAATATTTTACCAAGACTCAGGTCAGCCCAAGATAAAGATACTGGAATTAAGACTATAAGAGAACTACTTAAAATTTCGAATTATGAAGATTATTGCAATAGAAACGGAATTTTGTATAAATTTGTTGATGGCAAAGAATTGGTGGTTGTGCCAGAAAATATGCAAAACGAAATTATAAGAACAGCTCATGAGAAAGAACACTCTGGAATTAAATATACGGAAAAAGAAATCGAAGAATATTATTTCATACCCAAACTTAGACAGAAAATAGAAAGCATCATAGCAAATTGTGTTCATTGCATACTGATGAATCATAAAAGAAGAAAGAAAGAAGGACTATTACATCCATTGCATAAAGAAGAATTTTAGTGCTTGCCAGGACAAGAAAATAAAGACTGTAATTTTTGTAGATTAAAAATTAATTGCTAAAGAATTTGATTTTTGAAGAAGACGTAAAGAAAGACGAAAGAATTTAAAGACGAAAGACGTAAAAGATGACGAAAGAATTTAAAGACGTAAAAGAAGACGAAAGAATTTAAAGACGAAAGACTTGAAAGAAGACGAAAGAATTTAAAGACGAAAGACGTAAAAGAAGACGAAAGAATTTAAAGACGTAAAAGAAGACGAAAGAATTTAAAGACGTAAAAGAAGACGAAAGAATTTAAAGACGTAAAAGAAGGTGAAAGAATTTAAAGAAGAAAGACGTAAAAGAAGACGAAAGACGTGAAAGAAGACAAAAAAATTTAAAGACGAAGAAGTTCAAGACGAAAGACGTTTAAAAAAAAGACGAAAGACGCTAAAGAAAAAAGTCCAAAGACGTTGAAAAGAAAAGGAGACGAAGCCTTTGAAGAAGAGAAAAGACGTGCAAAGATGGAAGAGTTAACGTGCCTGAACTGATACACTCTTACCTGAAAGATTTTTTTTTTCATGAAAGACATTAACCTAAAACATTTAATTTTCAGATATCAATTATATTTTTCAGTCTGCTCTGTTTTTTCTTTTTTTATTCTTTTTAGAGTCGCTGGAGGACCAGCCGAAATGCAGGACGGCCGATTCTCTAGTGCCAGTTCCTATCTGTAGTGCCAGTTCCAATCTATAGTATATATATATATATATATATATATATATATATATATATATATATATATATATATATATATATATATATATATATATATATATATATATATATATATATATATATATATATATATATATATATATATATATATATATATATATATATATATATATATTGTATATTTATATATATGCCAACTTTGTAAGCTAATCTGATGTATTGTATAGCAATAACAAGACGAGCCCCTACCCAACTTCACTGAGAGCTCCCCTCATGCTTGTCATTCAGATGTAATTCTTTTTCGCAAAAACTGCTTCCTTCCTCCTTTATAATATTATACATATTTATATTTTATCTAATTCCCACTCCAATGTTATCAAAATACATTGATGATATTCAGTTTAAATTGCATTCATCATTGTAATCAAATACAGTATGTTCCTAAAGTCATTATGAACTTTTGATCAGTCACATATCAAAACTGCACAATATCTTTACGGGCACACTGGATTTTATTTATCTGATCTCTATTTATCTTTTTCAGCTGGTCCTATTTTCAAATGAATCTATTGACGTATTTGTGATTGGTTTGTAAAGAAAACACTTATTCTATAATTTTAGAATCCGTGTCAAAAACTAAGACAAAAAATTTATACAGTTTAAAGATTGCAAGGTAGTATTTTAGCGAGTAAAAAATAAAGACGCTTACCGAAATCTAATAAATTCCCTGAGGAAAACGGTACTGAAAGCACCAAGCCCAGTTTGATAGCTAGAGGAAAAAGAGGGAAGTTGAAAAATGAAAGTTGAAAACATCTTCTTGGAAGTTAAAAACAACCTCAAGTTTCCTCGATTTTGATGTTTTTCACCCCATGTAGTCTTCCTAGTAATTCGTCAGATTCTGATAATGTTCTTCTTTATTCCTTTATTTATGAACCTTAAAATGCATATACTTTGGATTTCTGTTTTGACCACGATCCTAAAACTATGCATTAAAGGCAATGATTTTGAACCATCTTACATATACCCTTATTTAGCTTAATCTTTTAATTTTTTAATAGCAAAAATAATTCGAACATTTTCATTCTAATCATTTTTGCCTATAAAATATTATTACAAACTTGTTAAAACTGCTTCTGCTTTAAATCAAAAAAGTGTTTCCATATGGAAAAAAAAAATTTAAGTAAATTTATGGATTGGTAAATTAATAAACAAATATAAAATACTCTTTAATAAATATTCGGAATTTTTCGGTTAGTCTAGCGCATGCGAAAAATAGTGCCAAATAATTAAGAACCTGCGCCAAACTAAAATTTAAAAAAATATTTTTTTAATTTTTAATCATAATAATTTTAGTTAACTGATTTTAAACACGATTGTACGATACTGTGTCTTAATTTAACACTCTTTCAAGAGTGGTGCAAATTTGCGAATCAATTCGATACAACGTTAGAATTGATTTTTCTGAAAGTATACATGATCAATGCTGAAAGAATTTAATAACTGAAAACATCGAGCTCGAGATTTTACTACTTACTTATTGGTGCAATAAAAAGTTGTTAGCCAATTCTAAATCATTCTATTACTTTTTACTTTGTCATAATCAGACCTACTTTGAGTTTTAAGATCGTATTCAGTATAATGCTCTATCCGTTGACAACAGATGTCGCTACTAGGAATGAAAGATAGTTGAGTGAAGAATTTATTTTCCTTAAAATGCTGTGTTCTCTTTCAAATTCAACAGATGTCACCACTATCAATAAAAAGTAAGACGGTTAAGTAAAATTCAATAATATTCAAAAAATTCAAAATCAAAATTATAAATCAGATAACTTAATACGATATCAATTCCAAAAAATAGAAAGATATATAACGACATTGTTATTCATGATAAAATTTAATGCAATTATAGAAGTTATTAAGATTGAACTATGCCTAATCGAATGATATTAAATGTATTGAGTTGATTATTTTATATTTTTTACTTCCGTAGCAAGTCTTCCATAACAAGTCAAGTTTTTTTTTTTTTTTTTTTAAGAAAGCATAAAATATTAAAACAATGGAAAATGTGGGAGGAGAATAGAGATTTATAGTTTGATCATAATTAGGCTTGTTTGATAAGAGGTGCTTTTATGCAGAACACAATTGTATTTTGGAGTTCCCTAAACTGAAATTAATTGAATTCAGAATTTAATTTCAGAATTTGAATTCTTCATGAAGAATCGCTGAATAATACTTTGTTCTTCATAGACCAAAAAACAAACAGCGCTATGTATCTGGCTGATACTTATTTTTTTAAGTTCTACTGCTGCCATCTCTTGGCGGAAAATAAACAAATTGATTTTTTTAAAAATCTAACACGTCACTATAATTATATGTCCCAATTTTTATTAAAATGCTTTGAAATTAATGTTATGTGCAGTGAGTCAGGAGATCAACTGAGAAATTAGTAAAAAAAATCCTTCCTGAAAATATTTTGATTCAAATAAGAATTTTAAAATTTCAAAAATTAAAAAAATTTTGAACGCAAAATTTAAAATCTTAATTTTAAAAAAATTTAAAGGAAATTTAATATTCCTCCATTTGTATTTATTACAATATTTTCTGAATACAAAATTTATATGAAATTAACTTTTTAAAAAAAACTAAACACAACTCATTCTTTTTTTCGAGAAAGTGCAAAAACTGTTATACAAGCTGGGGGGGGGGGTAATATTTAAATTACAACTACGTACTTGGGGCACAGTAGGCCTTGATGGGCACAGTAGGCCTTTGCTCTCTAGGGCTGTCACGCCACTGAATTTAGTTTAGTTAGGAAGTACAGAGAACATTTAAACCAGTTTCATTCCTGGAGGAAACAGCGAAAAAGTTTAAAGCAATTCTTAAAAATTCCTTCAAATTTCATAAGATAATCAAACCTGTTTTAGTGTTTTTATTCCCACCTCCTCAAATAGGGATTTGTCAGATTTTGCTGATACTTTTATTTTATAATTTGTGACGGTTAATAAATATATGTTTTGTTTCATATTTGACAAGGATTATACAAATAAGTATTAATAGTGATGATTATGTATTTGGTATGCTGAGTTAGGCTTAATTAGTTACATTTACTCAGATTGTATAACTTTCTTAAAATAAACTTGACATCAATTGCAAAACTTATAATAATTTATATAAACTTATACTAAACATATTTGCTTCCTATTTTGAGTTGTAATAAATTTTCGAATGCATTTATGTTCTAGCTTTTTTAAATCACAGTTATTTTCTCCTCCAGGCTTTAATATTGCTTAAAAACTAAGGTTTTTATTTGCTGATGATAATCATATAAGAGAATCAGACCCCATATTTCTTTATTATCATTCAAGCATTTTGATTCTAGCTACAACTTATCAGGCAAGAAATTCAACTCAATCTGAAGAAGTTAGTTATTTGATGAATGCATTGCAGTGTTATCCTAGTTCAGTAAGTGTGTCTCTTTCTGTAGTAAATGAGTTCTCTAACTTTGAATTCTTTATTTCTTTTTCATCTTAGACAATAAAAACTGCAGCTGCATTTCGTAAAATAGAAGCTATATCTTCCGTGAAGACTTCTACAAACAATGATTATGACTCCTCAGAATGTATCTCAGTTTTTTCATCACAAACTGATAAAAATAGTGACCATGCCAAATTCTGTTCTGCTGCTCTTGGATTCATGGATACTTCTTTGCTTTCATTTGATAAGGAAATTGATAAATCAAAAATGTTGATTGATAAATCAAATATTCCTCACAGTAAAACAAAAATTTCCGGATTGTTAAACAATAAAATAGACATTTTAACAAGTGGTGTAATGGCTATTTCTTTCTTCTCAGGAAGCATTAGAATCAGAAGTCTCTTTTATAGCAAGCAGAAAATTTTTTATAGCAAATGGTTCTTCAAAAGAAATTAACATTGATAAAATAAAATTAAACGAACTCAAAGTTCCATGACTGTTAAGCTAAATCAGCTTTTAAAACAGCAGCCGAGTTTTAACAAAGGGAAATCTAGAAAACAAATGACCTCTTCCAAAGAAGCTACAGTTAATAAACGTGCTGAACAGGATTCCAAAAAAGTTTGGAAAAATTCTGAGACTAATATTTATGTAGGAAATATTAACTATATAAGGACTAATATTATGTCTTGTAATGACTATACTATATGTCAGGGGTGGCCAACATGCGGCTCTTTGAAGGATTATTTGTGGCTCTCGATAAATGTACCCGAGTTCCCTTTTCATTTTTGTGCTATTATATTTTTAAAAACTATTATCGTTCCGTAAGTGTTTCGAAATGTCTTTTAATGTTTGCATTTTTCGATGGTTATCTAGCTACAACGTGTTAAATCGTTTTGTAGATTTGTTTGATCCGATAACTGCATTTCTAAAAGAAATGGAAATAACCGATACAGAATTAGACAATGACGAGTGGTTACAAGACTTAATGTTTTTAACTGATGTCATGGAACATTTGCAAATACTGAATTTACAATTGCAGTGGAGAGATAGAATAATATCTGACCTCTCACAGTCAGTAGCGTAGCGAGGGGTGGGCAAGGGGGGGCATCATGCCCCGGGCGCTACACACAAAGGGGAGCCAAATGGTCCGCAAGACAAAAAATTGCTGAGTAATTTTTTTTTAATTATAATTGATTTCCGGAAAATATATTTTAAATTTAGTGCCAGTGTAATATAATAAATGTTAATTCCTAAATATTATTCATAATATTTAATATATAATGTCACTTTAATAGTCTAAATCAAACTGTAATAATATATTCATAATAGAAATGGCACGTCTTTTCTACTGGCAGACCTGTGTCTGTCAGTACTTCCTTATGGCATCTACGCTGTGTGGTTACATAAATTATCTCATAATATGTTATAATAAATATTTGCAGTGCACTAAGTACAAACATTCTTTCAGAACACTATTTTTATTTGTATAAACGCAATCCAGCTTACGCATGTTATTTTAAAACGATAACAATAACACTCTAATGTACTTATATGTACAGTCACGGGGAAAAAGTGTCCGGAAAATAACAACTAAAGGATCGTCTAATTTTCAATATAGATACTTCTCAGACACACAGCAAATACAGCGTTTCGTCGTTTCTAGGAAAGGACACAAACAATGCCGTATTTGTTGTGTGCCTGAGAACTATCTGTTTTTTTAAAAAAAGATTATTTGTTACTTTCCGGATACTTTTTTCCGTGACTGTACATATCCGTGACATTTGCGACAGGTTGTGGAAGCGCGTAACAAATTAGTGAAATACCCGAAATAGTAACTTTTAAGTTATTTTGGGCGTGTATTTTTCAGTTTTGCGTCCTTGTCATCGCGCTCTGCTTAGAATAAAACTGAAATGTTATTAAATATTAAATGTTATATATAAGTTTAATGTCTGCATAAATTATATTGTATATTTCACTATGTTACTACCTTTGAAGTTCAAGGCATTCTTGGTAAGTAATAAATCGAATAAGATTACTTACTACATCTACTCGACGATTGTATTAGTAAGTGAAAGTATGAGAAGTGAAATAGAGTATGAAAAAATTTGTTAACAGAAAGATTTTTTGTTCTCATATTTGTCACCACAGATTCAAAATGAATTCATTCATCTTCTGGCATTTACAGTTCGAAACCAACTAATAAACGATATCAAAAGAAATAAATATTATGGACTTTTGCTTGATTCAACTCCTGATATTTCTCATCGAGAACAAATGTCCCAAATCGTTAGGTATGTACGTAGATGCTGATTTTATCAATAAAAAAGTTTCCACCAAATAATCTTTTTTGGGTTTTATTGAAATACATGCTAAAGATGCAGCCTCGATTGAAAATACAATTTTAGAGAAATTAAATTACGATGAAATTTCATTAACAAACTGCAGATCACAATGTTACGATAATGCTGCCGTGATGGCAGGTCACACATCTGAAACGCGATGGAGCGCCAGAATGCAAGCGGTTAGCGTTATCATCTATGGGCTAGAGAATATAAAAGAACTATTAGAAAAATTAGCAGAGCACACTACCACTACAAGTGACAACAGAAGTGAAGCTACAATTCTGTTGCAAAATATACTAACCAATTATAACTTTATATATTTTATAACTTTAGTTCATTTCTGATATGAAATCTTAAGAAGGATTGATCGTGTGCAGCTCAGATTACAAGATACTCGAATGAATTTTAGAGAAGTGTTCTATGATCTTGAATCATTAGCGACTGAACTAGCCGAAATTTGAGACAAGCTCTGTAAAGAGGCAATAGAAAAAGCAGAGTCTCTTTGTAAAAAAGGGGATATGGATACAACAATACGTGCCTGGAGAATTAGCTATGATGGTCTTTCCACAGAAAGTGAAATTTCTCGCGTTATGAAAAGCACACTTGATCGTCTCCAACAAGAAATGTGTACACGATTAAGTGACCTTAATTTCAAATTTGGATTTCTACTAGACGTTGAAAATTTATTAAACAAGGATAATGTTGATAACGACCTTGAAAAAAAATTGTAAAAATTTGGGTAAATTTTATAATACAGATTTCAATGTAATAGAACTTTTTATCAAAATATGTGACAGCAAAATGTTACTCCGCAGTAGAAAAGAAATTGAACCTAAAATTCCATTAGAATTTCTTACTTTTATAATCAATCTCGAATGGAGAAGATGTTTTTCCAAATCTGAGAGCTGCACTTCAAATACTCCTGACTATCTCAGTATCAATTGCCAGCTGCGAACGTTCATTCAGTAAATAAAAGTTAATTTTGACAGATCGCCTAAGTGACCTAAGTGATCAATTTTGATGATATTATTGATACATTTGCTTCATCAAAAGCACTGAAAATTTAGACATAGTAAATAGTTTTATTAATGTATTATAATCATATGATTATTAAATATATGTATCTCCTTAGAGATAATAAATATTTACTTTTTTATTGTTTTAAAACTGCATGTTTTTAAAATATTTCTTTATAAATATGTAAAATAAATAATATGTATCTTTTGAACTAATTCTAGATGATCATATACATTTCAAAATCTAGTCTTGTTCTCTCAACTACATTTTTTGTCTCAAATTTAAAGCCTAGCTTAAGTCTATGACTTTATTTATTTTGCTTTATTTATTTATTAATTTGCGAGTATATTTTACATATAATATTATATGGTTTTCGAATGGGGGGGGCGCTAAAAGGGTATTGTGCCCCGGGAGCGAGTTAAGCTCGCTACGCCACTGCTCACAGTGTGTATTTAGTTTTCAAACTAAATGCAAGCGGACATTAAAAATAAAACATTTTGTCATTTTCCTCGAATTAAAAACAATTGTTCCAATATTTAACAAGAAAAACTCAACGAGTATATAAAAAAGCTAGAAGGAATATTGACGGAATTCCTAAATAGATTTCAAGATTTGAAAATTTCAAGACTTGAAATATTTTAAATCGTCTCTTGATTTTTTTTTCTGGATCCATTTGAAATTAACATAATTCAAGGTGAGTTTTCCGTTTCCAATATAATTATGACTCAAAAAGCATCTGGAGAATTAGAATTACTAGAGATGCAAGAAAATCAAGCTCTACAATTAAAATATAAGTCGACGTCGATTACTGAATTTTGGAAATTTGGCCCAGAATCGAAGTGAATTAAAAAAGGCTGCTTGTAGAATTATTTCAATGTTCGAAACAACGTAATTATGTGAATCATTTTATTCCACTTTAAAATTGGTGATATCCAAACACCGATCAGTATTAACTAACCAACATCTCAAAGAATTACTGAGAAGTGCTGCCACCAATTATTCACCAAATTTTAAAGAATTATTAAGAGAAGTAAAATAAATGCGTCTAATTTTTAATATATAAGTTCAATGCACATATTTTGAACTTTTATTTATATGTTTTCGATAAATATAAAATGTTTTTAGTACCTTTTTAGCATACCTTTTAAATACGCATTTAATTGCGGCTCTCGAAAAATTTCAAATTTTGAAAAATGGTTCTACTATTAAAGAGCTTGGCCACCCCTGCTATATGTCATATCTGTAAAATAAAACTGACTACCTCCATTCAAAAACATTTAGATATGAAGCATTGTAAGAATAAAAATGATTGTATTATTCCAGTTTCCACAAGTTCATTAGATAAGAAAAATAGTACGATGACATCAAAAAAATGAATTAAAAGAACACATTGATGTTATTACTTCTAAAAATTCTATTGTATTGAAAAATGATACAACTGCTTTTCAAGATGTTTCAAAACCGACACAATGAATCAAAAAATAACCTTATTGCCATCCTGGAAAAATAACCATTCTAGCATTCCTATTCTTTCAGATGCTGAAAAAAGGACTAAATTCCTATCCAAAAATTTTATGGAAATAACTTTCTTCAGATGATATAGAAGAAAATGAGATGCCATTGAGAAATTATAACCCATTCCCTACCACAGATTTCAAGTCTGTGAAAAAACAAAATTGGTATTAATAATATGTATTTCCATTATCTAATAAATAAATAGAAACTGTCATATACAGAAACTCAAAAGAGATTTCTAAGAATTTGGGTAAAAAAAGAAATAAATACAACGTTCATAAATCATCATAATTATGGCTATAGTAATCCTACTCAAGTTCTTGTGAAATGAGCTGACAACAAAAAGTCTTCACCAGAGATAGCACTAAATCAAGCAACATACTACTCCACAGATTTTAAGTCTGTGAAAGACAAAACTGGTATTAAAAATATGTATTTCCATTATCTAATAAACAAATAGAAACTGCCATATAGATAAACTCAAAAGGAATTTCTAAAAATTAGGAATAAAAAAAATATACAACGTTCGTAAATCATCATAATTACGGCTATTGTAATGCCGCTCAAGTTTTTGAGAAATGAGCTGACAACAAAAAGTCTTCATCAGAGATAGCACTAAATCAAGCAACATACTGCTCCATAATACAACGAATACTTTCCGGAATCTTCTGGCATCTAAGTCCTATGGTGAAAATCAAGTAACAAACTGTCTAATGTCAAAGTCTCCTCCAATTACTTGGCGGACAAAAATCCTGTGACTATGATACCTGAGAAAAAACCAAGTGATAACTGTAGATATAATAGATAGAAATATTGATATCATGTCAACAGAAAAATGCATCAACAATAAAACTTCACCTGCGATAAATAACAAGACAAGTAACATACTACACAGCTGTACTGGTGGTATTTCACAAGAATGGACTGCGAACAAAATTTCAACAACTGTGATTGATAACTTTAAATAAAGAAATGATAATAACATTTGCCTAACCCAGGGATGGGCAAACTACAGCCCGCGGGCCAACTGTGGCCTCCGGATGGTTTTATCCGGCCCGCGGATAGAATTTTAACTTGCCGATCTGGGGCAAATATAAATAATATACATCCATTTTCTTGTCGACTTCGTTTAAATCTATTTCCGTTCTTTCTTTTTTAACAAAATACTGATGACCTTTTTACTTTCTCTATTTCTGTTCCACAAAACATAAATTGATGGAAATAGTTAGCACAGACAGCTTCAACGGTAAAATGTTGAAAGCAGAAGTTCTTTATAGAATAGCCGTAGATTGGCTTCAACTAGCGTTTGTCTTTGTCGTGGAACAGGCTAATGGAATCTAATATAGGTGAATTGTACTTCACGTGTGGCAGACTGCTCATTTTAAGCTCCAACGAGCGGACAATTTAACAATCATCTGAAGCAGTTGTTTCTAAATAAGCCAAAGCTTGAGTTTTACAAATCGTTACCAAAAGCTAGTTTCCAAAATCTAATATTTCATGCCCAGAAAATCAGCGCTATGTTTGCTTAATCTTATATATGTAAACAAGAGTTTTCAACATGAACCCTAGAAAAAATCATTTCAGAAGTAGACTAACAGACAAGCATTTACCCTCGTTCCTTAAAATAAGCACATCTCACTTCGAACCTCAATATAACGAACTTTTAAAAATGAAATAGCAATTTCATTCATCTCACTTAATATGTAAATTAAAACTTGTATATCGCTTTTTTTAAATTTTGAAGTTTTTACTCGGCCCACTAAACATTTTTTCTCTCGATTTTTTGCCCTCGACCAAAAAAAGTTTGCCCATCCCTGGTCTAACCTGTAAAAAGGAATTGCATACAGTTTCCCTTTGCAAGCACATGCAAAAGTTACATCAGATTTTTTACGCTGATGCAGCTCAGAACGATGTGGATAATTCCAAACGTAAAAAATAAATAAAATAGGTTCATATATTTTTGAGAAGAAATACATTTAAATAACAAAATACATTTATGTATCTACTATTCCAAAGTGCAAAGGGAAAATAAATATTACTCATACAACATTTTTGAATGTAAACTTGGCTAAGACTCCTCTGATTTTATTATTTTTTAGTTTATTTTAAGAAGAAAAAAATTTCTTTTGCAAATTATAAATATAAATTTGCCATTAAAATTACTTTTACGAATTTGAATATATACTGTTGATATTGAAATGACTTTCAGAATTTCTGGAATAAATTTACATATTTTCAAAGATTTATGACGCTAAATTTTATATCATTTGATCAAATGATTTTTTCCATGTTTAAACTTTGCAATGTTTTGACTATAAATATATTAGCTGCTTATAAATTTATAATTATATTAGTTTATTATAACAAGGGTTTGTTCTTATTTTTTTTAAAAGAATTTTATTTAAAAAGTTTATTGTTGTCAGAAAAAAATTATATAACAATTGTTTCTAATGATATTTGTCCCACAGTGGACTGATCGTTAAGACACGGTTCCCAGCAGATAACGAAGTCAAGCTACGGTCAGTGTGCGGGTGAGTGACCACTTGGATCAGCCTGCGTAGGGACTGAGCCTTGTTAAACTGTTCTACCGTAAAGTGCTCGACTTCGCTTGCAGGTCGTCGGGCTACCGAAGCGGGGGTGCCATCCCCTCTGCAGAGAATCAAAATTGTGATGGCATGTCTTCGGATCATCCTCAGGGATGTTTCCCAGACCGTCGCCAATAGCCCATTGTTCAGCTCTAGTGCGACGTAAATGAACAACAACAACAACAATCTAATGATATTTTAAAAACTAAGCAGTATACATGCTATTGAAAAGAGTAAATAATAAATAGATACTAAATTGAAAAAGAAAAGAAATGATTTTTTTATGTTTTACTATATTTTATTACAAACTGTTGAATAACTAATTTTTAAATTAATTTCTAGCAATAATTCATTACAACTGATTCTACAAGCATTTTTACCCTCCAAGCATTGAGCCCCTGGACACAAAAAGACTAATACTCAGAGGATTAAAAATTAAGAATAATGATAAGTTAATGAAAATATTCTTATTGTTTTGTTACATTTTATTTTATAATATTAAAATGTTCTTACATATTCAATGTAACTATAGAGGTTTTTTACAATTTTATATTGATTTTTTTTCGGATAAACTATACCTTGGATAAAAAAAAAAATAGTTTGTCTACGGTAAGAACTTCCACAGCCACAAAGTCTAAGGCTGAGATATGGAAACTAGAATAGTGCATTTCAGGGAGAGTAGCTTCTCTTCTCTCTAGGGCTAACACAATAGACCGAAGAAAAAAAAAGATTTCCTTTCTCTGGCCAACCCAAGCCAAACAGTGATCCACGCCCCTACTTGAAATAGTTATACCTCGTTACCATAGTCACCGCCATAGGTCCAGACGAAAGGCTAGGGGAGTTCTTACTTTAGACAAACTATACATAAGTCGTGCAAAATTTATAATATTACTGTTTTTTTTTTCAATAAAACCTATGCTAAATATTTGCTCTATTTAATATATGCTATAATACATGTCTAAATATATGTTAAATACGTATATATTTATTTAATTTACTTTACTGTTTTACTATATGAACAATGTTCTTGTGTATTCAAGAAGAGAAAACAAAAACAAAAAATTTCATACTAATAAATTTAATTATTTCGATACCTATTTTCCTGTGAACTTACAATGCAGGACCTTTTTTCTGTTCAACTATCACCAGAACCCCAAGTACTAGACACGAACACTAGCAGTTATTATGGTCACGAAGATAAGAAACTGCATAAAACTGTGAGGTTACTCGTTTTATATTGGTGTAGGAAAAGAAATTACAATTTACATTGTTTTAATTGTTCTAAAAGCAGAGAACAAAACAATTATGATTCCAGATTGGGTGTAAGCTTCAAAACTAAGAAGTGATTCCTTGAATGTTCTCCCATTGGAAATGGTTTTTGTTACTGTTGAAGAAGAAAACCTCATTAGATATTTATATATCGGTACTTAGTCACTGCTCTAGTAGCAGAATTGAGTTCATCAGTACAATCGATTAAAACTTAAATTTGTCTGTGACTCCAATTCAGTTAAACTGAAACTATTATTGGAAAAATTAGGTTAACTGAAATTGAAAATAATGCAGGTGCTGTGCTGCAGGGTTTTTGTTACTAAGTTTGCTTAAACAGCAGCTGTCAATGCGTCATTTACAGTGGCTCATCTGGATGTAGCTACACTTCAAAATTTGCTCCTTCTGAAACTTTTTTTTTTATCATGTGCTACTGCATTGTTCTTGCGAAGTTTTTCATGTGGGTACAGATACAGGATACTTCCCTAACATTAGACTTTCATTCTGAATGAGTTCCCATGATTTCAAAAGAGCAAATATAGAACAGGGTTAAATAAATTTTTTCTCTCTTTTATATCTGTGTTTATAGTTTTTTCTTCTGTTACTTGAGTAATAATTAAATTTAAAGTACAGTGGAGCATCGTTCATACGACGTTTACATTTATACGACGTTTTAGTGTGGTCCCAAATCATTCCTATTCATTTTAATGTAAAAATATATCGTTTATACGACGCACAGAATCGGTTATACGTCCGTTTTTAGATTTTGTTCACGTTTATTTAATTTTTTTCTTTTTTCTTGTGCATTTTAAGAAAGGGCGTAATTTGCCAACATTAATGATACAGAAAAAAGTGCCAACAAGAATGCTTGGATGACGACCGTAATTTTTACTAGATGACTGAAAAAACTAAACAATGTTATGAAGAGGCAAAAACGAAAAATTTTGCTATTCATCAACCAATGTCCAGCACACCCATCGATACTAATTATTTTGGAAAATGTTAAAGCTCTCTTTTTTCCTGCAAATTGCACAAGTGCACTTCAGCCATTAGATTTGGCCGTGATTAGAAATCTAAAATTGCATCATAGAAAGCAATAAGTTCAACTCGCTATTCAAAGCATTGTAGAGACTAATAGCAAGAAAATATAATTAAAGATAACATACATTCAAATTGCTCACTGCAATTTTTCTTCTTTGGTTATTTGTTTGTTTTGCTTTGTCTAATTTAGAAATTTATGTAAATCAACACGTTAAACAATAAAATTAACTGAAAACAGAGTAAGTTTCAGTTTTAGAAGTAAAAATCGATTATACGACGTCATCGTTTATACGACGTTTTTCGGTGGTCCCTTCGGCGTCGTATAAACGATGTTCCACTGTATCTATAAAATGATGAAGAAAGGGCCACTTGCTTGTAAACAGAACTTACTTAGTTAATCTGACACTAAAATGTAAAATTACAATTTCTTTTAAATTTGATATTAAGAAGAAATGTGTTTTATTTTGATAAAATGTACATTTTTTATCAGAGTTAGGACTTATTTGGTAAATAGTAACTCCTGCAAACAAAATATATGGGCAGATATAAGGGTGAATGTAATAAATTAATTTGCTTTACTCTTACTTTTTTAATAAAAAAGAGAGAGAAATTTATAGTTGTAACTTGTACTTTATGCAATAAATTATATTTTAAATAATGAAATTTATAATAATTCATTATATTCCTTTACTTTAGTACAATAAATAAATGAAAAAGTCATAAAAATACTTTATCAATTGTAGTTTTCGTGCCCATGGATGAAATAAAAAAAAAATACTAGAATACACAGAACTGACTTTTTCAGTTAGAATCTCAAATGGATGCAAAAATTTCTTACAATTTATCATTGAGATATGTTTTTATCTTTATTTAGTTCAAAAGGTTATTTTTTATTATTATTATTAATGTATCACAAATTTTTCTTTGTGATGCCTATAACAAATAAGTTTATAAAACATACAGGAATTTAAAAATTGATTCGAAATTATTTTATCTAATTACAGTTTTTATGACTTAGCATGGGTGGCATTGGCAGTAAATATATGTCCCTCTCAATAATTAGAAATCTCAAAAAGTCCCCCTCAATATTTCTGACGAGTAGAGAAAATTTTCATCAATCATTATCAATTTAAATTCTTTAAAAAATGAAAACAAGAAAGAGATTGATATCTTTACAAATGTTTATCAAATTAAAGAAATGTATGTCATGAACGAAATTTAGGTAACTAGTGTGATAGTATATTTTAATTTCATCCCCCCAAACATCAGCGACATCCATGTGAGCGGCATTATTGTCGCAATGCTTACAGAAACCCTAAAAATAATATAATAAATATGGAGGTGTAAATTTAAAATCTTTCTATCACCTGTGAAATTGAGATAAATCATAGGATAGTTTTAGGGTCTATTTTGAGTTCTAATTTCAGAAGTGTGGTTTCTATTTCCTCCCACTTATATCAGTTTTTTTTTTCTTCATATAATTTTCAAAGGTACGCCCGAGTTTTAATTCTATCCCTGGTCATATGTGATTGCTTTATAAGCTTAAATTTTTACCAACAATTTATTGATAGTCATTTACTCATTCTAACAATAAGTTTTAAAACAGAAAATGCAGTATTTTTTCGCTTTTTATTCCACGAAATAACAATAAACGAAGGTATTTTAATATATGCATTTGTTCATTTATATATTTTTGATAAATAACTTTATTTTCTGGCTCAAATACAAATATTTTTTTTAAATTATTTAAATCTATTTTGTAAATCTTTAAAGAGGCAAACATACAGTATTAAATAATCTATACAAATTGACTAGATGCTAAGATTTATTATAATTTTTTTTTTCAAAAAAATAAATAAATAAAAATTTAAAGAGAAATACATATGCTTAATATATTTTTCTATTTCTAAAAGATATTATTCAATTGAATGCTATTTACTCTATCATCAAAAGTTATTTAGAAGAAAAAAATTTAAACTAAAATCCAAAGAGAGTTCTTATATGTTTATGAATGTTTTCCTAAACCTTTTTTTCTTCCTACTAAATTTATGAGTACTTTAGACCTCTCTTCAAGTATTTTTAAATGCCCACACAAATGTAATTCAATACATAAAAACAACATGCTAGAATTTTAAAAAATGTATACAGGCAGAGATAAAATCAAATTTCTTTTATTGTTCTAAATTTGTTATATATTTTTAAAACATAAAAACTAGTTTAGAACAACCACAAGTTGGAATAAGTGATTCAATTTGATAAAATCCACATAATTTTAGCAACAAAACATAAAGAATTTGATCATACATATAATAGCAACATAAGCACTTGTAAAAATTATTTTTAAAGCACAAAAAAAATTCTAAAACGATGTACTTAATGTGTCATGTTTTTCTATTCTATTTTTTACATGTTATCTCCATTAAAAATCAAAACATTACAAGAAATGCTATACAAGTCTGATGTAAGACTTGATGTAATTTAAAAGTAAAGACAAATTTCTTATTGTTTTATATAAATTTCATCTCTATAAACAAAACAAAAAATGCAAATTTGTAACATAGCAATGCTTATCTAAAAATTAAATATCCTTCCATATAACATTGAAAAATGAAATATAGCATACATTTTTAACTTAGAAGCTTAAATCACACATGCAGAGATACCAACCTAAAACATTTTTTTTTTCTTTTTAATAAAATGGTAATATTAAAATATAAAATAAAGCATTTTATTAGCTACATTTCCTTCAAACACTAAAAAATGTGTTAGACTACATTAGTTGTGCAAAAATTTCTTCTCGTTGAATTAACCCAAACAAAGAAATGGGTTTTAAAGTTATGATTGAATGTAGGGTTTAGTGGCACAAAGTTCAAATGAGGACATGCTGCACCAGACAATACGGTTTTAAAGTTATGAGTGCTTAGTAATACTGAATCCTGTATTTCTTTTGAGCAATCAGAAAAACATACATGTTGGACAAATTTTTAAAGCTTTTGTAATATGTTATACAAGCTTTTAAAAACTTTAAAAAGTTCTTAATTTATAAAACTCATTTCAAGGCCATTATAAGTGTTCCTTTTAGGTTTTTAATTTTTTCCTTGTAGGCTTAAAGGTCTTTCATTGCAACTTATTTATGGTGTTCTACAAAAGAATTAATCTGCATTGGTTAAAGTCTCCAACAATCATGTTATGATTTGCTTACATCAAGAAAATGAAATAAAATTACTTCAAACGAAATTTCATACTAAAAACGATTCAAGTTAAGAATAACATGTGCATCAACTATTTCTAAACATGCAATGACATGCTTTTTCCAGAAATTGTAACGTCAGCCAAGAATATTTCTGTCTGTTTATAAATAAAAGATTTATCTGCTAGATAATAAAAAAGGAAGATCTGCTTATAAAATATCCATTGGAAGACACTTTTAGTCCATAATGAAAATAACTACTTCAAAAAGCATGCCTAACTAACTACTGTAGAGGCTTCAAGCCAATAAAGTGAATCCTAGGTCCTTTACAATGAAAGCTCCGTGCCTAAATCACTGTGAAATAGTCACAATATAAAAGACAAGCTTTCAGAAATTTTGTATCTCACAAGCATGTAAAATTATTTATGTTTATAGCATGATTATAATAAATAAAAATTATTAAAAAAATGCTGAATGATAGCACAGTTTCTGAGGAATTTTTTTCCCTTTATCATAATTAAATCTGACCCATTTTAATGAATAAGTATTTTTACAGAGATAATATTTCAGTTGGATTAGAGCTATTAATTACTTAGCTAAGTGACACATAAGATAGTACTTGATTAAAAACTTCATTCGCAAAATGTACAAATTAGAAATAACAGTTGGCATGTTTCAAGCATTCCAAAATAGGCGTCCACTTTCAAGACTTGAAAGGTATAAATGCAACAAAGCAAAAGTGATTTAAAATATAAAATGTAAAATTGCCAACGAAAAATGGAAAAATAAAAATGAGAAACGAAACTAGAAAAACCACAATAGCTGAGAGAGAAAAAAAGATGAAAAACAGAATTACAACAATTTTAACAATAAGGTACTTCAAAATAAAAACAAAAGAAAGATGATGGATTTAAATTTTGTCAGTAAATGCTTTTCGAAATTCAAAAAAATATTAGAAAATAGAGAATTAATAAAATTGATTTTTTTTAAAATATATTTGTAGTTTTTAAATATTTTCATAAGTCAATAATTTGAAGGAAAGCTTCCAAAACCTTAGTGTAGTTGATACCTCTGCAAATTAATTGAACATAAATTGGTCTTTTTCCAAGTGTAGGCAATTCTAAACCAGTGCTAAAACTGCAACTTAAGTATTGCATTGATAAACAATTACACAATCCATAGTCCATGTGCATAACACTTTGATTATGATAGACTAAATTAATCAGCATCAAGTTCAAAAAAAAAACATTTAGAATTCAAATTAAATAAAATGTCAATTCACTTGATATGTTGTATGATTTTAAACAATTTTTAACGATATTTGATGCAATGAAAATTTTTTACTCATAAAAAATTAGAATAAATTTTTAATGACGAAGAAAAAATGCATTTAATCATGTTCAGAAAACCAATATTATCATTATAAATCTCAGATTCTATCTATATGCCATTTTTTGATCCGATCTATTTTAAAATATCATATAATAAAAACAATATATTTTAGGTTTATTGGTGTCTATTGCATTGTTACGAGAATAAGATTTACATGCCAAAATGTGTGAAAAAAAGTATATTAAAACCCTTTAAAATACTGCATTTGTTAAAGCTTTCTGTTAAAACTTGCTTTTACATACAACAAACCAATCTTTCTCAATTTCATTGTATGGAGAAGCATTTACTACAGAGATATTGATAATTTTTTTTTTTACAAATTTGCTTAAAATGCTCAACAGTTAGAAAATTAACCAAGTTGAAATTACTTTTAACAGAAATTTGTGTTTTATGTATTGACTTAGTTTAGTTATGAGAAAATATAAAGAAGATGCTAGATTAATATATATCTTAGAATGCACATGTCTATGGTGTCACAATTCTTATGTACATTTAAGCTTTTTGCTAAACTAAGTATTGCTAAAAGCGAACACACTAGCACGTCATCAGCTATCAAATGACCTGATTAAAAACATGTAAAATGTCACTGTATTATTAACACTGATAGAATACCCTGAATTATTATTCTACATGCTACTATATCATGGCTTGTTAAAAGAGTGTAGCATCAAACATTAAAATGTACAAATTTACCACTGCTGCTAGGCCATGTCATGCCACTAGAATCAAATTTTTACATACTATGAAGACTTTTACTTAATTAAGGCTGGTTATAGCACTTTCTAGGCAATTTTCAACTCATTTTTTTTTTTGACAGCCAAAATTACAATTATTTACATTAAAAGCTAAAAGTATAAGCAATGCAAGGAGATAAAATTGGTAAAGTTGAAAAAAAAATTTCTTGTATAACAACAGCGTGACATAAATAAAAACATGTTAAAACAAAAAATTTTTTAATCAATAATCTTAATTTATGGAAATTATTGAAATTACTATTATTGACTACATTAATTTCTTTTATATTTAAAAGACATATATAAGACAGATAATCTTTAATACTTTTTTTTTATTAATATACAAAACAAACCTCTAATAATCTGTATTAGACAGGGCCAAATCCCATTGGAATAATTGACTAAATTAATGAAAAACAGCTTTTACATAGAAAGGTAAGGAAACTAAATTTGTCAATAACAAATTAATTTAATGACTACACAAACAATTTATTTCTTTTTCATGTTTATTTTTGGTTTTTAATTTGCTAATAACTTCTTAGCACTCCAAATATAACTCATAAATGATGCATTTACGATTTCAATTAATAATCATTATTATTCGTTTGAATAATTAAGAGAATATCAAATAATGATACAATATATTTATAAATGCAACAGATTGTCGACTATCCAATTCAATTTGGAGGACTGAACTAAAATGATAAAAAAAAAAAATAATGAGAAGTTGATACTAAATTGGTTCATATTAATGTAATGACCACAAAAATAATTTTTTTCTGTGATTTTCACTAGATTTTTTGGTTTGCTTCACTATTAAAATCTGATTTGTGGTTGACGTGCTTGAAATAACCACATATTTCTTAACTTTTTTTTTTCATCACAGGGATTAAATGACTTAAAGTTTTTATAATTATATTATGTAGTACAATTTAAAAAGAAACATAACGCAATTGCATACTTTTGTAACTCATTGATGCAAGGCTAAATAAGATTAATAAAAATGATACAATTACAATCATCAAAAAATGATACATCAAGCACAATCAATCATTTGAATACTAAAATAATCATTTACAACAGCTTAGCTAAAAGCAAGTATATGATGTTAAATGCAAGAGTTGTAAACAAAAATGCAGGAAACAAGAAAGCTGAATGACATAAAACAAATGATATGTTAAGAAAATTCAAATTTGATAGTAACGATAAATACCATGATACAAATAAAATCTAAACAAACAATATTTTCTTTGTCTGATTCTTTTCAATCGATTTAGCTTGTTCAATAGAGAAGACTTGTATATAGTTATGCTAACTAAGTACAGTTCATGCTAACTATTAAGTCAACAGTTTGCAACTTTGTGAAAAGATTTTAAGCTGTAAACTGCCTTGTGACAGTCATGGAACACAATTATAATAATCACAATTTATTTTCGATTTAGCTCAGATCTTTTATGTAACATATAATCAGGTTATAGTACTCAAGATGATGTTATATATTGTTTCATTTAAAAAGAAAATGAAATCTGATGTGAAAACATAAAAGTTTTAAGACAAACTGAATTTTGATATTGTTCTGGCTTAATTTTGTATGTGGAAAAAAAAACTATCATTTTGATTAAAATTATTTTGATGATAAATATTAGCAGCTCAAATGAATTGAAAGGCTTATATTGAGAAAAATTACAAATTGCATTTTAAAATAACTAAATGGCTATTAAAAAAATCATTTCAGTTAAATATAACCCCTAACATCTGCAAAATATTAAATATTCCAAATATTATATAAAATTTTAGACAAGACTTGATAGTTACTAATGTTCTGTGGGTATCACCATAAATAAACAATTCTCAGTGTAATTAAATTATGCAAATTTTTTTAAATGACTGTTTTATTTTGCAAACTAAAGTTAAAAAAAATAACCTTATATGGTTAAATATTAAATGAAATAAATGTTTATTGAATAAAAAATTTTCAGTAAAAAAAATTTTTTTTTTGCAAATTAGATATAAGTTGTTTGAGTCGTGCACATAAATAATTCGGTTCCAAACATTAATTTTTCTACAGGGACCTTAATTTTTCTGTGCATTACTTCACAGCTAACACTAAAAACGGAGGTAGGGGTCATTTTGACTTCTAATCACTTTTGTCAATTGATCACTTTTGTTTGGCTGAAAGAAATTGCTTAAAATTTATTTTCTTTTTCTAAATAGTAAACAAATATTTACATCGGTTTGCATATGTAGAATGGCAGGTGGGGATCATTTTGATGAAATACTCATTGAACTCTAAGTGACAATGACAAATAACCAATGAGAAAAATTCAGCGATAAGCATTTTTTGATTGCATTCATACCGTCTCCAAGAGGAATTAAAACCTGGTTAGTCACACTACATTGTTTTAACCAAATATACTATTTAAAATATTTCAATCATAAATTAAAATTGCACATTTTACATATTAATCATTCAGCTACTAGAATAATGAGATCACAGAAGCACAAAATGTGTTTAATTTATGAATTGAAAGATTGAATCATTCTGCCAGTAAGTACAATATAAATAAATATTTCATAAATTGTTTTATTATAGATTACATTAGTTAAAATGTAAAGCTATTTATTTGAAATCAATTTTTATATTAAATTAATGAGTTATTTAAGTAGTTGTAGTATGATCTAATCGATCACCCAGTAAGTAATCTATTTACAATATTTTAAAAATTCAATAAACAATCATGTAATATTATTAAATATAAATTATGAAATACATGTAAATTACATATATTTGCCAATGTATGGCAGTTAAAACTGTGATATCATGATTATTTCAGTCAAAATGACTTTTTCCCGCCATTCCAGTAGATAAGATTTCTCCACAGTTCTAGTGTTAAAACTTTCTGCTCCAGAGCTAAATATGATGCACTGAAAAATATGCAGAATTAGCCAGATTTTTTCTCAATCTTTGAAATTTATTTTCTCTAATCTTGTCAGAGTCTTACACTTAGCCTTGAAACTTGTAAATATACTACAAACGCTATTTATTGTCAGTTATGGAATTATTTGTTGTTACTTTTTAAAAATTTTAATCAATTTCTTTTTTCGTTAAAAAATTAAATAAATTTCATAGATAGCTATGCTAACGTACAATTATTTTTAAATATAGTTCTAACACATTGTACCAGGGGAAAAAAATCTCGCCCGACTTTTAAAGAAATACGATTTTTAAAGAAAATTTATTATATTTAATGTAAACAAAGATAAAACAAAAACTAAGCAACATATAACAACATGATAAAATAAAAAAGGCAACTATTTAAAAGAACAAATATTCGTATTGTCATACTTAAATCAGGAACTATGTCAACAAGTAAATAAATGATTACTTGTATTTTCTTTTCTCAGTTTTAATCTCAAATCATCAGAAAACTCATGATAAAACTAAAATATTTAAGTACTTCCAATTCATTAGTTGACTATCAATAACAAATTTCCTTTTTGCCATTGCATTAGAAGCAATTAACACTTTATTTTTTTAACAAAAATGCATGACATACAATACAATCATAACCATCCAATATACCAATGAAAAGTTTGGCAATCAAATAAAAATTAAGGAACATACAGAAATGGCAAATAAAATAACAAAAAAAGCACATAAATAATACAAAATCAGTATTTATAAACTAAAGAGACAATTTAATTTTAAAATAGGGAACTGAACATTGAAAATGAAGATATCAACCTAAACAATAAATGTAAAATTTAGTAGTGAACTAATAATTAGCAATACATTTAGAAACATACTTTTATTTAGGTTAACTGTTATAACTATGTATAATTCATTAAATATAACTACCCAACACAATAGAACCTCAATAATACCAAAAAAATGCAAGCTATCATATAGCAAACAATATAATAAAAATGAATTTGCAACTAGCTGGCAGAAAAAATTCAATTATCTCTCCTTTAAATTTTCAGCAAAATTTATACATTCACAAGTCAGAAAATTTCAAGATGTACAGAAGGTAGACATCTTTGATTACTAAAAAGATCAAAGGCTTAGACAAATATCTTTTCTAAAGAGGGCTTTTTAAAAATAAAACATCGTTTAAATTTTTATGAATTCATAGTTTTCTACATTTGTATCAGATGCAATCTTAAACATCGACCCAATTTGTTTGTGTCTCTAAAGTTATTGATTATCCAAAACATAAAAACTGTTTAATGCTAAGTTTAATAAATGACAAATGAATAAAAATAACTCAATAAAAACTACTTGAGCCATGATGGCTCAGGGGATAGAGCGTTTTGCCTTCGAATGAGGTGAAGTGGACTTGAATCCGACAGATGGATGGTCTATACGATTTCCGCATTCGGCTTGCACTGACGCACTCGAATTCCCCATTCAGCAATAGTCAAAAGGGTGGAGACGGGGATGAAAATTCTAAATAGGCTTTTAATCCCTTTTATTTAATTTTTACAGATAAACTAATGATTGATATTTATTCTATTAGGCAATATATTTCAATGAATATAAAATACAGGCCACCACACAATTATAATTTCAGAAATAAAGTGTGTGGTATTTTAGATTCTAGATTAATATTTCGGGATTAAATTATGACAGTACAACTTTGCCATAAAGTTTTTTATAAGTAGTTAAATAATATACAGTTGCCTGTTTCTTGAATTTTGATAAGTATCTTTTTTTTATGCATATAAAGCTAAAAGAATTTTTTGGGGTCAGCAAAATCAATTAAAACTATAGTAAATTTAGATATTAAAAAATCTAAAAACTGAGAAAAACATGCAGTTTTATATTATTTACTTATAACCACAAATAGCGGAATTCTGAAACTTATAAAACACTATTTCTCCTATTCCAAAAAGGTTACTCCTTTTTTTCCACCTTTTCTGAGAGATTGTGCTGTCCAATAATATTATATCATCAAAAGTTTATTAAGCACAAAAAAACAACAAAAAAATCAAGAAAAAAGATTAAAATTTAACCTATTATCCAAGATGATGAGAGTAGAGGCCTCTTAACAATTATAATGAATGATTAAATATGTATTTTTTATCCTTTAAAATAAACGTAAGAAGAAAAAACTAAAAAAATATTTGATCACTAACTACATCGCCTTTCAAAGCATGACATTTGTTGATGGTATTAACCAACCTTAAAATTTTGCTACCTTCAAACGCCAAAGGAATAGAAAAAAAATTACTTTAAATTTTAAATATGGCTCGCTGCAAATTAAGTTTGATACGTGAAAATATGCTTGTACATTGAGGTTCTATTGCAATTGAGGTTCTATTGTGCAAGAAAAAAAAAGAGAGTAAAAATATTGCAACTGAATCTAAAATAATTAAAGATAAAAAAAAAATTCACATGCTTAAAATTTCATAACAGTTTGATTTTTATATGTAAAATATATTTCAAGAATTGTTTTTCCTAAAACATGAATAAAAAACACAATAAAAACGTAACATTTTTTAAAAACAAATTTCACGCATAAGGCAAGCAAAATAAATCATGAATTTGAACAATACAATTACATTTCAAAATTTAAATTTTCAAAGGTAAAGATTTTTATTTTTTACCTATAAAATTTTCAGAAATGTAACATAATTTGATATATTTATTAGTTGATAGTGAATTTAATTATTTAAATGCAGTGCATAAATCTGACTATTCCAATAAAACAAAATACATTTTACCAAGTTATTTAAATACTAAGTCAAGACTAGAATTGCAAAATTTTAATACTTTTTTTAATTGAATTTTACATCGATCAAAGGTTTTGCATTCTCAGAACTAATACGACACTATAAAAATTTAAGTTTATATATTCAGAGATGTTTCTCTTTTAATACTGAACAACAAAAATCCATGCAGCTTATTCTATGAGAGTTTTTGAATTCAAATTATTGAAAATATTTTCTTAAAACTGATGAGTTGCCAACTTATCAAAATTAGAAATTTGGATAGCATTATAATAAAAAGAGTTTTCTTTTTATTTATTTAATTTCATCTTATATTTAAAAAAAAAAATGCTTTCCTAAATTATTGAAATATATGAAAAAAATTTTAATGATTAAAAATAATTGTTAAAATAATGTTCAATTTTTTGTGTACCTAATAATACTCAATTCATTTATGCAACAAAGCATTATGATTATAGAAACTTAAATATACAGGGTGATAAAGAAATTTAATTTGAAAATTTAAAATAAAACTTTATCTCACAAAAAAAGGTTTTATTGTAAAAGAAAAGTTATATTACAGTTGCTTGTATAAAAGTATTTAAATATTAAAGCATCAGTTTAAAAGTTCCATTCCTTGATAAAACTCAATAAATAAATTTGTGATAGTTAGAAAATTTTATTCTAATGATACACTTTTAGTAAAAGAAGAAAAAAAAATTTAATTAAAAAGACAGTAAAATTTCTTTTAATATATTTGAAAACAATTTCAATTTTTAAAATGTGTTTTTAAAAGAAATAAATTCATTAAATCATGAAAGAAAGTCATTAAAAAAAAAATTAAATTTATTAGAAATTCTTTCTATAAAAGCAATTACCTTCTGTTTTGCATTATGAAAATTAATCAAATAACGTCCTCCCTATGGTCAAATAATTTCTTCCCTGGACTATGACATTTGATGCAAGAGTAATTTGATCCAGCAATTTTTTCAATGATGAAAACATATTATCCTGCATTTATATTATACAAATTTTGGGACAGCTAAAGAAAAAGCCAAACCTGCAGAGGAAATTATTGCAAATGACAAGAAAGCTGCATAATGAAATAGCAAAATCTTAGAGGTAATAAACTTAAAAAATTATATGAAAAACAGGAGTTACCATCATAGTGAAAGTTGGCTAACATTTGAAATAAGCTAAGCATACATTTTTAAAGAAAATATCGATGATAAAAAATATTTTTATGAATTCTATATTGAAATATTCAAGTTATTTAAATACATGGTAATCATACCATATTAACATATCATAACAATATACTAAATTATAAGCAGCATACCATTAAAAAAAAATCACAGATCAAACTAACTTTATTGGGGAAAAGCCCATTCATTTTGAGCTATGGCACTAGATACACAAGCAGCTAGAGAAGCATGAGCAATATGTTTCTCATTAGATAAATTGAAAAGGCATGGCTTAGCAACTGGTTTTTCACTGGGAGCAGTGAACTGCAATGGTTTAGTCATTTGTTTGTCACTGGGAGCAGTAAACTGCATGGGTTTAGTCATTTGTTTGTCACTGGGAGGAGCATTAAAAATATATGGTTTACTGAGTTGTTGTTTGTCATTACCATTAGGCAGACCGAAATGACATGTAACCGGTTTGGTTATACCAGCAGTGGCATGAGGACCTTTCTCAGCCATCCGTATATGAAGATCTAACATTACTTTTCTAGTAAATTTCAGTCCACAATGGTCACAAACAAAAGGCTTTTCACCCGAGTGTGACCGCAAATGTTTTTGGAGGTTGCCTTTTTGGCTGAATTTTTCATCACAGAGCTGGCACACGAATGGCTTTTCACCGGTATGAATGCGAATGTGCTGCTGGAGGATGGTTTTCTGTCGAAACCTCTTCCCACAGTGCTCACACCCGTATGGCTTTTCGCCTGTATGCACTCTTATGTGCTGCAAAAGAATAGCTTTCTGACTAAACTTTTTGTCACAATACATGCATGGGAAAGGCTTTTCACCTGTATGCACCCGAATGTGCTGCACCAGGATCGCCTTCTGCGAGAACTTCTCGCCGCAGCGGTCACAGCCGTATGGCTTCTCTCCGGTATGTATCCGGACATGCTGGTGGAGTATCGCCATCTGGGTGAATTTTTTCCCACAGTACGGACACGTAAAAGGCTTTTCTCCAGTGTGTAGTCGAATATGCTGATCAAGAATCGTTTTCTGGTTGAAACGCTTTCCGCATTCATCACACACGTAAGGCTTTTCACCAGTATGGATTCTGATGTGCTGCTGGAGAATTGTTAACTGTGAGAATTTTTTCCCACAATACATGCAGGTGTATGGTTTTTCACCGGTATGGATGCGAATATGTTGTTGAAGAATAGCCTTTTGATTGAAACACTTATTACAATGTTCACAGACGAAAGGCTTTTCTCCCGTATGTATTCGAAGATGCTGCTGTAAATTGGCTGCCTGATTGAACTTTTTGTCACAATGCTGGCAGATATATGGGCGTTCTCCAGTATGAATACGCATATGCTGAGTAAGTGTACCTTGGGAGTTAAAAGTTTTCTTACATACTTTACAAGCAAAAGGCTTAGAATGAAACTGAGCATGTTGATGGAAGCTATTTTTGTCAGCAAAAGTTTTACCACACTGATCACATATCAATGCTTTTTCACCATTGATGGGCGGTGGGGGTGGAACAGATGGAGGTGCGGGCACATTCTGATTATCCAGATTAGGTTTTTGGTCTTGTTGCCCATCAAAAGTCCTCCCTGGAGGATACAAGCCAAGAGGAATGGACTGAAATGCCATCCCGGAAAAAAATAAATTCAACATTTAAATTTGTAAATGGTTACTTGACAGCAATAAATATTTTCTTGACACTAACTATTCCTTTTCAAGCCAGCCAAATACTAAAATTGATGACTGTACACTCATATGTAGATCTAGAGTGATTGTTAACTGGAAACGGCCGTTAATGCATATTTTACAGAATATTACAGTTTAGCATTCCAACATAAGAATACTAAGATCCTTTTGATCAAAAAATTCATTCACAACAAAATATTTTGAGTATTCTTAATAATAAAACAGCAGATCTTGATAAAAATAAAAATAAATGATCTAAAATGACCAAAAGAGGGAAAACAAAAGTAATAGCACAAAATAAAGATTCAAACTTAAAATAAATAAATTATTTAATCATATTTTAAAAATAACTGAAGTTTAACACAGCGAAATAAAAATTACGTTGTCATAAAAATTACCATAGTCAAAACTTTGAACTAATGGCTGAAATAAATTTTGAAGATAAGATACATAACAATTCATTTATGAATAAATCTTAATCACTCTTAATAACATAAATGTGTTCAGAAAAATGTATAAACTTTAATACTTTTCTGTCACTTAATGTAATCTAAAATACAGTTACTGTTCAGTTGTTTTCAGGAAACTCTTTTTGTTTACGAAATAACTTTCCAACTCCAATTTACGAGCATCCTAAAAAAGATATCAGAATGTATTTATAAAATAAATGCAATGCATTTTAATACAAAATCAATTAGCTATATTAATAAAGAAAAATATTGTAACCTATTAACTATTTATTAATCATGAACTCAATTCGAGATTAAACATGAAATTTCATTACTTGTGATGTGTGTGAATAGCTTTGCAGAAGACTTATAGGATACAGGTCAACTGAACAAAACAATAATCAACTTTTGTTTAATTGCTAAACATTAATTATTGTATGCATGAAATAGCAGACCCTAACTTCTTGGAATTATTTGTTATTCTCTTAGACAATGCAACTAAAGGAAGAAAAAAAATTATATAGTTGAACCTCGATTTTACATTCTCTAAACTAGCATTAAAGAAATTTTTTTTTTCAAAAAATGTCTCTTACGAGATGAACTATTAGAAAAATAGTGGAATCTTGACATATTTCTTGTGTTTGGAAACAATTTCAACAATATCCCCATCAATATTCAATATTGTTTCCAAATTGGCTTTTCGGTATGCATACGCAGATAAATTTTGTTAGTTTTTATGCTTTGAAACGCTTCATCAGTTGTGGGTGTATCCTCTGATATTTTTTTATAATCTTCATCGTTTTTATTACTATTATTGGGAGCAGACATTAAATCAAATATTGAAAAACTTGAAAAATAAAAAGAGGTATGTTGCTATCGAAAAATGCGTCATCAACAAAGGACGATTTTCAGCCTTGCAACTTTATTCAGAAGGGCTGATGTTCTCTTTAAATATCGCGAAGCTTGCTGCCTAAAAACCAGGTGTTTTGATTTAAAACATTTTTTGTTTTGTTTTTGGTTTATTTAAAACAAAGGGTAAAATGATACTTTATGCTCTAAATAAAAGTAATTAAGCTACTCTAAAGTATAATCATGAAAATTTTTTCAAATATCAATTAATATTAGCAATAAACAATTATAAAATATCCACTTTTCTTCCATAAGTATGCTTAGATAATTAATATAGAATAATTGAAGATTTTGAATATGCTTATACATTTGGATGAATTTCAACTTGAAAAAAGTTTGGTATTGTATGTAAAAAATGAGTTGTTTGCCAATATACATAAAAATGGCCTACTTTAGCATTATTTAATGTCATTAATTAACAGTATTCAATTTACAATATATGTATAAATTTACTTAATACAAGGGTGGATCAAATATAAACGAGACTTTTTTCAAAAGTAAATATTAAAATATGACTTACAAAAAAAAACACAAAAAAGTTATTCTTCTACATAATTTCCGCGAACTTCACTATTCCCCCGAGTTCCTTCAGTTTTTTAATCCTGACTGCATAGAGAGAAGTAGGCTGTGTAGTGAAACAATTGCACAAAAAAATCGTCTACCTCTTCATTGTATAAAAATCTCTCCCCTCAAAGCTTCTGTAAGTTGTCCTAACAAATTGTAGTCTGAAGGTGCTAAGTCAAGGTTATGTGGAAGATGCTCAACTATTTTTCAGTATAATGCCTTCAACTTTTGTGGTGTTACAGCAGCTTTATACGATTTCACATAGGAAGAGCTCTTTCCATATGGAGAAACCACGTCTCTTAGACCAAAAATGCTGGTTTGACTTCTTCACGGCCTTATTTAAATAAATTGTGCCATTTACAAACTTGAGTTCTCGACAGGGTATCAATGCCGAACTACGTCTATAATCTGCGTAAAATTTCAATAGGTTTGACATATTCTCTTGTTAAAAACGTAATTATTATGCGCTGCACAACTTCATTAGGAACATAACATTCACTCATGATTGAAGCTCCTAAAAAAAGAATGTACAAAGTACTAAACACTGCCAAACAATTATTTAGACTCTAGATAAAGTTTTATTGCTGCCATGACAACTAAAATTTAAATAATTTGCTGTTATTAAAAAAGACTCATTTATATTTGATCCAACTATGCAAAATAATCATGTTGTTTTTTTTTCAACAAAAATGTAAAGTAATTTATTTTTTCAATTAAATTTCTTTTGAAAATAATGTAATAATGAGAACCAAAAATGTTGACTGCATGCATACATATAATTATATAGTAGTGGAGCTACAGTTATGTTTTAATACTAATGATTTCATAATATTAAAAAAAAATAATAATATTTTTTTTTTAGATTTATTTTAACACAATGAAGCTTTAAATATAACAGGCGCTTATGAATAATCCAGCATTAAATAAAATAATATACATTGATAATATTTCAAATGAATTTTGAATATTTTACAATATTTTAGAGTTATGCTCATTTATATAAGCATGGTATTTTGAAAATATTAGAATCATTAATAAAAATAAACTGCATACGTACAATAAAAAAAAAAATTTACATTAATATCAGAAAAGAATTTTAAAAATAAACAGAATATTAACATATAAAATTCAGAAAAGCATCTCCTTCCCATTTATGCTTTTGATTGTAGAAAGGTCAATGTATTAAGAAAATTGAAATGGAGATATTTTGACCAGTACTCTTCTATAATTGCATATTTTATTAATTTTAAGAACTATTAGAATATGTAGTTCGTAGAGGTCTGTATTATTTTAAGAAATTTCAGAGTATAATGACTTAATTTTTGATTTGATCAAAAATATTTTATTTTAGAAATATATTTTTACAGAAAAGCTATAATGCATTAACTTTTAAAAATTACGTATTGCATATGCTTATTTAACGTAAGATTAAAAAATTTCATAACAGAATTTACTATTTTTTTTCATTTAGTTATATTTGAACTAAAAGTATTTATAAAATAAATAAAAGCTAAGAATTTAAAAAGATTTTCTCTTTCTAAAAAATAAAGAATAGCTTTTTCATCAAAAAAAAAAAAAAATATTTGGTTTAAACCACATTGGTGTAAACTATGTACCTAGTGAAGAATTTTTAATTTAAGTATCCAAAGTATTAACATAGACATCAAAGTGTAAATCTAGTGAAAAATTTTTAACCTAAGTATCTAAAGCATTCATTTGCAAAGGGTTAGATTTTTGACATGACAGAGGTAAAAACAGTATAAACCTACTTTTTTCTTTATATTATGTTGCAACAAACAATAACTTTGGAAAAAAAATTATGAGTAACAAATTATTTTGATATTATATACATAAATATTTACACAAATATTTACGTAATTGTTTTAATAAACTATCAAATATTAACTGTTTAAAGTTGTTATACATATATATAGATATATGTATAACAGATATATATAATACACACGAAAGTGGTTTGCAGAATATTTTTCACCATTAAAGAAAAACTTTTTGCATCACTCATTATAAACAAAACAGGGCCTAAATTCCCCTATTTTAGCCGTAGCAAATATTTTTCAGGACGACAGAAAATGCTTTAGTATTACTTATTAAAAAAATGGTCAAAATTCTCCAATCCTAAACTTGAAAAATTTGATAAGAGAGTTTCTTTCTCTGCTTTGTACAGCCATACTTTTCCTGCCATTTCACCATTGCATTTGACATTCAAGCATGCTGGTATATATTATAAACAATATATTTTTATAAAAAATAATATATTTTGGAAAAAATAAATGATTTTCTGGAAAATTTCGTCAAAATAAGTGGCAACGAAAGTGATTGAAAATAAATTCAAGAGTTAATTAATATTTTTAATTATAATTACTTGTAAGAACTTTTTAATTTCATCTAAATATACATATATGATCTGATATGAAATAAAACTAAATATCCAAATTTCGCACTTTGTGAAACATTAAAAATATATTTTAAAAAACTGTGTGCAATTTTTTGGTTATTGATTACAATTTTGATACAGTTTTATTTGTAATTTAGCATTTATATTTTTTACAATACACCTGGATGCCAGTATATAATCTTGAACTTTTTATTCAAAATTTGTAATTAAAGAACCGCTATTTTATATAATTTGATAATATTTATTTTATTGAAAGCTCATATCAAAGGAACCACGAAACAATTGTATTTAAAATAGCATTTATAGTACTCAGAGTCATTGTTTTGAAGAGGGTGTATGTAACTAGTCTTGCACATTTTTCGTTACATGGCCAAAATTAAAATTTATCATGTTTTTAGAAATAATCTTAACTAATTTTTTTGTCAAACAACTTTTTTAACTTTTTTTTTAAATTAAATGTTTAAAGATAAATTTTTCATTTAAATTTTAATTAGTTTAACTTAAGATCTGAGTTTTTAACAAAGAGGTTTTTGATACAAGAGGAAAAACTGATATGAGTCAAAAACTTTCCAACTCTGTATTCGGATATAAATATAAAAGCTTATACATGGCGAAAATTTTTTAACCTAAGTGTCCATATAAACATGAAAGCTTATATCTAGCAAAAAAATTTTTTACAGAAGTATTCAAAGTATTCACATGGAATAAAAACTAGCATTAATGTAAAATAAAATTCTCAGATATTATTTTTAAGAAAACTTAACTGCTTTGACGTTTTATTTAAAAGAAGGAAAATAAAACACTATTATATTTGAATCCCATAAATTTTCGATTGAATAATTCACATATAATTTTTCTAAATATTATATTATTTTTAGAATTTCAATTGAGAAAAGAAAATATAAACTTTTAAATGTTTGTCAAACTAAATCTTTATTTAAAGTTCTAATTTCAAATACTGAAAAAAAATCAACCAAGTTGACAATTTTATTCATAAAATAAATAAAAAATAAAATTTTACAATATGATGAAGATTTTTATTCTAAAAAAAGTAGTTTATCAACTTAAAAAAACACTATAAACAAATTAACGCTGTAGGTAAATTTTTCTTTAAAAAAACTAACTTCAGCGAATGTAATTTAAATGAGAAATGTAAACGTATTAAATTTGAAATCATACGTATCTTATTTATCAAAACAATTTATGACATTTTTGAACAAAATTACAAGATATATGCATGACTAAAATCTCTGTCAACACAATATGTCATTTTTAGATATACACCATCAATGACAGATATTATCATAGAAAAAAAAACATAATTACAAAAACAAATAATAAATGTCATGATTGTGAAAACTTAATTGCTATTAAACTACTTACTGTGCAATAATAATTATGCAAAAAATAACATCCTATTTGTAATCCAAAATGTATAATAAAAAAGTCTAATTTTTCTGCACTGGTTAGCTACTGCAGTGCAGATAGTTTTTTTATACGAAGAACATAAAATATGATTGAAGAAAAAAAATAGATTCAACGAATGAGTATTAAGGAGAAATCTGGATCAAACATGTTACATTATTTACACAGATCGTAAAAAAATAATTTAAAATTAAAAAATTTAACTTTTTTTTTAATGTTATGATCACCGACAAAGGTAAGTGACGCTGCCAAGCTACATTTTTTTGGTAGAAATTTTTTTTGTAAACAATCGCCCCGCCTCTGCTCTATCATTGCCAACATTGAAAAATTTACACTAATTTAAGGTTAAAAAAGCTTAAATAAAAAATTTGATGAGGTCAAGAAGCAAATTTAAACCATATTATGTATTAATAGAAGTTGTTATCTTATTAAAAATTTACTTTTTTTAACATGATTTGCATGAATCTACCATAGTTGACTGCAAACGAGACATAGGACGTGGATGAAAGCTTGATAGAGCTCTTGTTTCTGCCGCAGAATCGAATTTTGGTTGTATTCAGAGGGGGGACCATTCTTGACCTGTGCACATAAATGTGAGTGAAACTGCACAATGTTAATCGATAATAAATTATGTATTCGCTGAAGATACTCATGACAAGGTATAACAGATGAGGATCAGAAGAGTAAAATATTGTCTCAAAATTAGCATAGATTTAAACAGTTGATTTCTTGGCTGCCAAAGAACGTTCAATAGTGCATAAGCAGGGCACAAAGCATTCTCGAATCGGATGCTTCATTTAATTGTCATTTAATTGTAATGATTATTATAAAATTAAATAATTATTGTAAAATTGCTGCTTCACAAGATTAAATGAAAGTTTGGGAAATTGAGTCTCAAAACAGACACGAATTCAAGCATTTGAATTCTTCCTTTTGATGGAAAGCGTAGTAGCAGTAGCAATTTATTTACGCTGCACTGGAGCTGCACAATGAGCTCTTGTTGACACGGTGCAAGAAATACCCCTGAGGACGAACCGAAAACGTAACGTTATAGGTTTGATTCTCTGCGGAAGGAATGGTTCCCCCGCTTTAGCCTGACGAATTCCTCACAAAGTCGAGCACTTTACGGTTGAACAGTGTTACGAAGACTGATACCGCTCATTCTCGGTGATAGAAAGCGTGCATGTTCAGGACATGCAGATGCCTAGAAATCCCAAAATTAAAATTACGATCTTTCCCAATCAAATCATTTATAGTCTTCTATGAGCTGCATCACACTTAACTTTTCACATCATTCGTTTGGTGAATAAACTGTTTGCCACCATCCATTTTCATTGACGATCGAATTAGGCTACAGATGGTGCCGAGCAGAACTCTCTATCTATGGCAACACTTGGCAGTGTCGTAGTTGCAGTTCAAAAGCCCATTGTGTAGTCGCACTAGAGCTACACAATGGGCTATTGGCGACAGTCTGGGAAACATCCCTGAGGATGATCCGAAGACATGCCATCACAATTTCGATCCTCTGCAGAAGAGATAGCATCCCCGCTTCGGTAGCCCAACGACCTGCAAGCGAAGTCGAGCACTTTACAGTAGAACAGTTTAGCGACGACCAATACTGTATAGTGACTAGTATCAAACGACATCCACAGATGGTGATAGTAACAAACATCGCTGATGTCATCCCTTTCCCTTATCTCATAGACGTAGTACCAACCACCACCAGCTGATGGCGATACCAACGAGGATCGCTGATGTTATTCCTTTTCCCCTAAAAGGAGGGACAACACGGACATTCCCGCTCGAACACTTGACGAGGTCAGACATCCCTCAACGATCAGCTCTGGCGCTAAAGACTCTTCCCATATCCTTCGCGTCACCTCTAGAGCTGTATCACGATTATGTTTTGCAATATTGCAGTTAGTTTTACTTATATTCATTAAATCTATTAATATGCATAATGTCTGAGTCTGCATGGATTATCATTCTCCAACATAAATCAACACACACGCTAAAACCACACAACCTCAGTCCCTGCGCAGACTGATCCAAGTGGTCACCCACCCGAACACTGACCGCAGCCAGTGATGCTTGACATTGGTGATCTGCTGGGAGCCGTGTTTCAACGATCAGTCCACTGTGGGATTCAGCACTTGGCTTATGGGCAGACATAGAAGAGGAAAGTACATTAATTTGTCTAGATTTTAAAATAGATTAAAAACTTTTAAATTAGGAAAATATACGAAACTCAAAACTGCATTAAGCATAGTTTTTAAGGAAAGCGTCGTAGAATTTTTAGAAAATATTTTTGAAAATTAAATACGAAATATATTATGTAAGGAGAAAATATCGTAGTGCATTCTTTTACAACTAAAGAAAGGGTCAAGACAAGAAACCAGTCTACCAGACTTCTTCCCAGATGACGTATTCGAGAGTTGCGATCGTGAATCCACATCTATCTTTATATTGATCCTGCCAATTGTTTTCTGCCTTGCAGTTTAAGGCCTGGTTTCTTTGGACAGGACGCCGTCAACTGGAAATCAGCGCTAACCTCTGATTGGTTCATTTGTGAGCTTGATAGTATACGTCATCGAACGCTCATCTTGAACTACAATTGCCGTCCAACTCAACTGCAGTTGGATTACAACGTGACGTTAACCACAGAAGCAATGGCGGACAACAAACAACAGCACATTGAAATCAGCCAAGATTTTGATTTCGACATTAAACATAGCTTATTCATTAAACATAGCACTCTTCATTTAGCTCAGCTATAATGTGTTTTTTCTTGAACAAAGTCATTATTTGTTCTCTAAAACACTGGTCGACAATAACAAAATCTATACAAATTCAAAATAAATATTTGTTTACGTTATTAACGCATGCGCAATGAGAGATAATGTCTGCGTTGGACCGACTGCTCACGCTGAGCTAACAAAAAAGTATTTTTTTTGGCGTCAGCTCTACGTCAGCTTTTCGCTGACGCCCAGATAAGGCGCTTGTCCTAAGAAACCAGACCTTTAATGAAAGCGTGAAAGGCGATAGAAATGTCAGTAGACGTAACACTACAGATCAACCCTGAGTTATAGTGCAAATGAAGGCTGTTATTGGCAGTAACTTCCAAAAGAAGCAGACAGAACACAGCGTCCGATCTGTCTCGTCAGTTATCTGCAGCCACGGGTTCCACAGTTTCAAAGCAAACCGTGTGAAGTCGTTTGAGAAATACTGGCCTATATGTTTATAGGCCTATAAGATGTGCTCCGCTCACGGAAATTTTCGTTCATGGAAGACAACACCCGTCCTCACCGAGCAAACATCGTAAGCGAATACCTTTAATCTGAGGATATAATGCTAGTATTCTTCCCTAACTTGAATCTGATCAAGCATGCGCGAGACATGCTTGGTCGACAAGTTGCAGCTCAGCAACAACTTATTTGTGTACCGGAATTTGAAGAACACTGCTTGCTGATTGGCGTAATCTCATCCAACACCTCAATAATTTGATACTCAGCATGCCTAAGGCGTTGTACGGACTGTATTTCATCGCATGGGAGACATACAATGCATTAATCAACTATGCAATATGTTAAGTTTTTGTGAAGATATTCTTTATAACTGCTCCAGAGAGCAAAAGTTGTAGTTTTTATAAATGGTATCATAAATACTCCATCTGTTTTTTTGTTTAATAAATAGGCTTTATGAAAGTCACGTTTGCTTTGTTTTCGAAACTTTATTTGCTGGAGCTAGCTCCTTAATTTGTGAACATGAATGTATTTGCAAGTTTTTTTCTTTTGAACATAAATCATGACATTAAAAATTCCCATTCTTAATGAAATTTCTCTTTGGATAACTAGAAAAAGTAAAATTAATTGATTTCTAAGGATTACCACCTTATGCTCGCATTAAATCACTTATAGTTGTCTATTTATGCACTGATAGAATTGTTTTAGATAGATGTTCGTTTAATAATTGTCTTTTTTTTTTAATATGTCCGTAAACCAAATTCATTTATGTGGTACATTAGTTCACTATTTTACCGTTTACTTATTGTGCATGGATTTATTTCTAACTTATGGATTTTGCTCTTATTTATGAAATATATATATTTAATACACACCTATAGCGCTAAGACAGGCTTTTATTTCATTAGAGAAAGATGGGACTGAGAACAAAACTAAATACTTGCTCTGTACGAAAACAAACTTCAGTAACACCCATTTAGAAATTGAAGAATATAAATTTGAGGTTGTTGACAATTTCGTTTACTTGGGTTCTGTAGTCAACAACAGGAACAATACCACAATGGAAATACAAAGAATTACTATAGCTAATAACTGCTTCAATGGAATTCGAAAATACATAAAATCTAATGTAATTCATAGAAATACAAAAGTTTTATTATATAAATCTCCTGTAAGATCAATTTTAACATATACTTGTGAAACCTGGACCATATCTTGTATGGATGAGGCTATGCTGGGTACCTTTGAGAGAAAGTCTTGAGAAGTATTTTTGGAGGAATTCAAAAAAAATGGTGTGTGGCTTAGAAGATCTAATCTAGAGCTTTATCATTCATATAATGAACCTGACATTAACTTTATTAAACGACAAAGAATAAAATGGGCAGGCCACGTTATCAGAATGGACGGAGACCATACCACAAAAAGAGATTTCAATGCCAGACCAGTTGGCACACGATAAAGAGGCAGGCTGAATTTGAGATGGATAGATGGCCTAGAGAAAGACCTTTTGGTCTTAAAAACTAAAAATTGGAAAATACTAGCTAAAAAAAAAGTTAACCTGGAAAAAAACTTCTTGAGAAAGCCAAGGCCCACCCTGGGTTGATGATGATATATTTGATACATATAATGTATAATACAATATTTATATTATTTAATATAGATAGTATATAAATATATATACATAATGTTTATATTTATGAAATTAACTAGACTTAAATTTTTATAATTGTAAATCGAAACTTCAAATTCTTTATGCTTTCAAATAACTTTGTTTTCATTCACAAATGAAACACAGCCTTTATTTTTATTAAAAAAATTCCTGTTTCATTATTAATTAATCACAGTTTTTCATTTAATAAAAAAATGAAGTTCCTTAAAGTAAAATAATTTTTTTTCCGATTATTCTTTCCAGCTTTATGAGAGACTTTTTAGTATCGGCTTTTTAAGAGCAGTATTTTATTACCTTATTTTATGGAAATACAGTTAATTTAAATTATTTTGGGTTAATTGCACAAAAGCGCAATTTGCTGCAGTTTTATATAGTTAAATAATTCATTAAATAAATTAAAATGAATGAAAAACAGTTAATTTAAAAAGCAGATAAATAACTATTTAGAATGCTTTAAATCAGCTACGAAAGACGTATTTTTCTCTTTTGTTTTTTAAATTTGCTATTTCATTCTCATCTCATATGATAATTGCATTACGTAGAACAGCTGAGCTGAAACACCAAATTCGTTACACATTTATTCTTTTTCATGTGAATAAACCATATAACCTTTATACACCAAAAATAATTTATATAAATAATGATAATTTTAATTCTAATACAAAAAATTGTTATCAACTTTAACAATTGAAATATGGAAAAAAAACATTTTAAATACAAAAGTTTCCTTAAAAAACTACATAAGATATTGTTTTCAGTCTCAAAAATTTTTTCAGTTAAAAAAAAAAAAAAGACATTGCTTTAGGAATTGGACAATTTGTTTCCGTAACATTTAAGAGAAAGAAAGTATCAAGCGTAATTTATGTAGTTCTCTTTTCTTAAATCAAAAACTCAAAGATTAATCATAGTAATTAATTCTTGTTAATTAACTTGTGGAGAATTTTTTTCTGAATGTAAATAGGAAAAAATTCAGCATTAATTTAATTAAAAATTGTAATATTTTTTAGAATAAATAAGTAAAAAACTATTAAAACATAATAAAATAACGTATAATAAGGAAATTTATTCTAATATCGATAGTAATTGAATTAAACCTTTGCGCTGATTGATTTAAAAAATTATTAACTCATTTAAACAAATATTTATATTTTTCATAAAGTATAATTAGTTTACTTACCAGGGAATATATTATAGTCCTGATTTATTGGAAATATTCATGTACATATAAACAGGAGTGCAGAAAATTCACAGTCCCTATTCCTCAGAACAAAAATTTTTTCCTCTAGTACAATAACTTTTTAAAAATATTTTTGGAAAGTAAAGTTTACAAAAGAAAATCGTTTGACTTTACACAATTCTTGAATAAACGAGCATATGTTAAAAATTATTAGAAATCAAAATATATTGAATAGTAGTATTTAATATTATTTAAGGGAGGACCCACCCTGAATATTTCAAAAATTCGAAAAAATTTTATTGCATTTTTCGAATCTTTGTACCCTTCCTAATGTCTGTCTAAAACGATTTCTCGGTACCTAACTTCGCTTGGAAGTCATACAGGAAAATAGAGAGTTGTCGCTAAGCAGGTAGAAAGGCCCGCTCGGCCGGATTAGGAGGGGTGACATTCTTTCTGTGTCTCATCCATTCTGTTAACTGTATATAGAAGCTTATTGTAGGCATTTCATTTATCGACCACATTATATATATGAAATTAAACATTTTCTCCTTCCATAAGTCAAAACTCTAAACACGCTTTTCTCATGATCTATGCAACGAAATAAGCTGTTCTTTATTTTGAATTACGTAAAAATATATTCTTTAGAAAGTAGAATAGGATAATTTTGATATTTCAATTTTATATTAGTATTTTAATGAATATTTTTTTAATGAAAAACTTAACTTCTTTTTTAAGTTGTCGCCTTTTTGGTAATTTTGCGAATATCAAAAAACCGCTATGCTACCTTTTAGATAATGTCTTTATGTTTCAGAAAATCTAAGCAAAATCGTTTTCCTATGCATCAGGACTTCTAAATCCATGAGGCCAGTGAGGTACTACTTTTTGATGACCAGCCACCAACTTATTTTTTATTATTATGCAAAATAAATTTTTTTAAAATAGACTTAAATTGTAGCTAAATAACATAAAAAAACAAGGAGTCTCTGCATTGTCTCTATTACTTAAAAAAAAAAAATTCAAGATAAACATTAATATTTTACCATCTCAGGGTGGGGTCCCCCCTTAAGGAATTCAAGCTAATCAATACTCGAATTGACATAGAATGTTTTTTAACAAGAAAAACTTTGTGAAGCGACAAATTTTTAAAATTTCTTCCTATGGCTGCCTGAATTTTCCTCAAAACCTCGTTTACATGATTAGACATAATACTTTGCTAACCTGCATATAAGTAATAACAACAAACATTAAGAATGAAAAAAAAAATTAAACAAGATAAAACAAAACAAGATGATTAAAAACAAGATGGACTTCAGGTTATTTTTAAATTTTTTTATTCAATAAAATATAAAAAGACAATTAAAAAATAGTTCATCAGGACAAGAATAAAAAAAAAATATAGATATTTTTTAAGTAGTATTACAGTATAAGTTTTTTGTAATATAAAATATGTAACGAGCATGTTTGGCTTAGATGCCGATTTTAAAAAACTCTAAAAAATAGAATATTCTTTCCACAAAATTTCTGATACATAATTTAAAATTTTATATATATATTTTTTGGGGCCTTCATTGGGCTTCTAAAACATAGAAAAGGTATAATAATTCACATCGTATATAATTTCACACTAAAGGAAGAAATATCAGTCACACAATGATTTTTGTTTGGCAATCATTGCTTTCTTAGCTGATCTTGATCTGAAGTGGCAAAAAAAGAGAAACATTTTTTAAATCATTTTGTTTGGCCATCAGTGCTTTCTTAGCTGATCTTGTAAGACACTGAATTTAAATATAAAAAAAAGGAGAAATATAAGTTCTTAAATGCATTTTGGCTACCATTGCTTTCTTCTCTGACCTTGTAAGACACTGAAGTAATAACAGAAAAAATAGAGATATCATTCCTGCAATGCATTCTGTTGGGCCATCATTGCTTTCTTGGCTGATCTTGTAAGACACTGAAGCGGTATAGAATCCTTATTTGCTTCTCTTCTTTTACGACTAGAGGGTGTAGATGAAGCTTCCCCTTCTAAAACAAAAGGCTTTATTAATATTGTTTTAGTTACACTAAAATGGTATTGAACACATTACATTTAAAAAAAGGTTGTTACAAAATGAGTTAAGTTTTAAACTAATTTTTTTAAAAAAAACTTACTTTAAATAATCAAGTACATATTAAAATAGGAGAAATCTGAAAATTTGCAGAGAAGGAAAGTTGTGCCAAATTTGAAGTCTGTAGCTAGTCGGGAAGTTAGTTTAAAATCGATTACAAAATTCCACCCGAACAGACACACAAAGGCAAGTTGATATAAACGCGGTAAAAAGAGAAATAGAGCAAGAAGAAAAATCAACTAAGACGTTATAATTTACTAAATTAAACACCTATCTTAAAGTTACAGTTTGCTTAATGAAATATTTTTTTTCTCAACTTTATTTTATTTTATTTAAAAAATTCAATAAACTTTTTTTTTCAGAATGACCTTCCTCTATAAAAAAATATATGATAGTTCCTTGATATTTTAATATTCCAAGTTCTGAAAAACTTGCATTATTTTGTGGCCATCAAACTTAAAATATTTTTTATTAAACTTGATAAGAATTAATCCTTTAACTTACTAAAAATTATTCAACATCTGCATATTTAAGAATAAAAAATAAAAAAAGATTAAATCTTTTATTATCTTAGACCAGCGTTTCCCAAACTTATTACTTTTGTGTACCCTTTCTAAAATTTTCACAACGCTGTGTACCCCTAATCAAAAAATGAATGTGCTTTTTACTACAAAAAAAAATTGCACAAAATTTAGAAATCACGACTGGTTGTTGACACCACTAATATTAACTGTTAACTTTGCAAAAAATAGCCAATATAAAAATAGGTAATCATAAATTTTATGGCTAGCTTTGTTTTTAAATAAAATTTTGTGAAATTTTTGTTTGTTGACTCGTATAAGAAAGCGTACCCCCGCTAAACTTTTCCCGTACCCCTGGGGGTACGCGTACCACACTTTGGGAAACACTGTCTTAGACCATAACACTCATTGAACGCAAACATTATTAATTAATAATTTTTAATAATTAAATTGACTGCTACAAGTACAATACAAGTTTGGAGGATAAAAAAACAAATAGTAATAAGCGAATACCACTATTTAACCTGTTTCAGGCCAAGAATAGATATTTTATCAAATGTGGTATTATTTTCATTGAAATATGTTTAAATTACATTCATTAAAACAAAAAATAAATTTTGTGCATGAAAAGTAATATTTTATTTAAGAAATGAAATGGTGCATATACGCACCATTGGCCAGATCAATGAACAATTCGTTTAGTTCAACGCCTATATTTTTAATGAAAACATTTTGTATACAAATGGACTTTGATGCATAAATAAACCATGTGGTTTTTGCACACTTTACATCGTCTGTGGGCTTTTTTTTAAAAAAATGCTCACTAATTGTATGCCCGATTCTATCAGCTGTACTTATTTTGGTAGAACTGCTGATGATGGGCGACCTTTGTTAGTATGGGTAACTTGTAATGTACTTTCACCAGATGGATTGTTCTTGGATTCAGATTTTAATAGGGCAATATAAGATCTAAAACCTATAAGTGCGAATTTTGAGCTAAATGAAATTCTATTTAGCTTCCATGAATTTCTTTTAACGCTATTAATGATGTTTGTAAATAATGGCCAGCACCATTTCCTACCTTGAATCTTGATGCGGTAATTAGCTATGGCATTGTAATGTAGGTCTACACCTCCCATATGCTTATCATAATCCGAAATAATGTTGGGTTGTGAAATAACTTCTTTTCTTTCTTTGCAACTGTATCCAACATTTACACTTGCACAATTGGTTATTGGCGACATTCCTCAGGATGACCCAATGGCTGAATTGAAGATTGACCGTTATCTGGTTCAGGTCAAAATTATAATTTGGGGATTTAAATGGATTGTGATGTGTGTGTGGCTGAAGTCATATTCTTGGCCATAGATGGCACTAATGAAAAAACATGAAACGCACTTTCTGCCTTAAAAATTCACTTGAGCAGGTTTGTTGGTATTGATCCCAGTCAATACGAATTCTGCATCTGGCTTGCACTGCAGTGCTGACGTGAAATATTCTCAGTGGTAGACGGATCATGGGTTATAATCCCCTTGCCGTGGGATGTTCTCGTGGTCTTCCTCTCCATGTAACGCAAATGAGGGTTAGCTCCATCAAAAAGTCTTCCATGAAGGCAAATTTCTCCCAATACTCGATCCAGGAGTTCCCTTGTCTTCTGGATTGAGTTCAAAATTACAAGGCTACGAAGTTGAACACTAGTAGTCGTAAAACCCATAAAATTGGATCGGCTGTTCAATGACGGTTATAAAATAAAATGGCATAAGTAACAATAAGAAATAGTAACTGAGAAAAAAGAATAGTTTTAAATTTAGTTAATAGTTTTAAATTAAAATAGAATCAGAAAATTTATCTGCAATAATACAATAAACAATTTTAATGTTAACATTCATGGTTAATTTTTTTTGTATAGCAAGTATGGGGTTAACAAAGCAAGAAGAGGGTGAACATCCTAGTGGGAGAAAAAACTTTTTGCAAATTTGCTCTAAGGCATGAGTACTAGAAAGTTAAGTTATTGGACTTTGAGGCCTAATTCCTGCAAAATTTATCCAACTTTTACTCTACTATCTGGTCTAACGAGTGATGATTAAGAACAAGTTCTGGTTAACCTGATAAACAATTACTAACCTGGCAAAAGAATAGATGAGGGATTTTCTTTTCCTTCTATTTCAGTAACTTTATTATGAGACCTAACTTTCTTTGTGGGACTTGATTTTGCTTGTTCTTGTTCTTTAGCATGCAGAGAATTTTGAATATTAGTGACATTGGACATTGGCTGTTTACTTTCAGCCTCTGTATTCAAATCATCCAAATTCTTATTTTTTTTCGAGGCCATTTGTTCCTTCATTCTCTGTTTCGCCTCTGCCAGTCTTTGGCGTGCAGCAGAAGCATGATTCTTGGTTGATATTATAGTTTTTGAAATTGCCGGCAAAGTTTTCTAGAAAATAAAATATTAAATTGAATATATTAGAAAAAAAATAAGCAAATTGCAAACAATAAAAGAAAAAGGGATTTCAATGCAATGCTTGATTTAAAAAAGAGGTTCTTTTATTGCTGCCTATCAGTGAGCATAGGTGTATGGCAGGGTTGGGTTTTTGCCGTCAAAAACTGGTTTTTGACATGTCAGTGGTAAGAATCGTGTTTTTACCGGTAAAAACTCTCAAAAACCTACTGTTTTCTTAAATTTATGGCATATAGCGGACAATATATTATTTTCACATAATTGCCTTTATAAATGAATGTTGTTAATGATTGCTATTGATTTTGCAACTATATACATGTATTCTTATAGAAGGATATACATTCATACAGTAATATTGTAATATACTTATTGAAAATAGTGATACTTACTTTTATCATTATAGCTTGCTTTGCAAATGATTCAAAATTTTGCACTTCTTAATTGTTAGAAATAAACAAACAAACAAAAAAGCTTGGAACTATTAATAAATTCAAGAACTAAAAAGAATAATTTAAAATTTGGCATTTCTTAAATATTAGAAATAAGCTAAAATAAACTTTCAAAACTTGTAAGTACTAACAAACTCTAAGTCAAGAATTACTGCTATTTTGTCAAGTTAAAAGCTTTTATTCAGTTGAAAAAGCATATTAAGCAAAACTTAATTAAAAACAAAATTACATGTTCAGTAGTCGGGGTCACGGTACCGAAGCATATGATAGCAAGTGACTAATTTTGCGCATTTTTCATTGCCCAGTCGATTTCTGAGTTTAGTATGGATGAGTCCAAAATTCAAGAAGATTCTGTCAATGGAAGCAAAACAAAACAGGTTATTGCAATGTTGCAAGGAAACTCTAAAAGGATTTCCCAGGTTTTTTCATGTCTCATTTCTGTGTAAAATATTGAAAACAAAAATGATAAGAAAAGTTTTCTTTTTATGTGTACATGTGTTTCTCAAAGCAAGATTTTATGAATGAAAGTAATCAATCATGACATTCTTCAGTAATGTAATATGTCAAACTAAGTGCTGCTTGGAAATGTTGAAAATTTTGTTTAGTATCCTAATATTTTACTTCAAATAGTATGTTTTGATATAAACATGTTGAGAAAATGCAAGAATCTGTTCTTAAATATCTTTTAACAACTTTTTTTTCAAATTTTATTGCCCAAAAATTAATTAATTTTAAATTATAAGCAGTTAAACTCAAATAAAAATACAGTTTTACCAAAACTATGGGTTTTTGACATGACGGTAAAAACCATGGTAATAACCGTCATGTGTCAAAAACTTGCCAACCCTAGTGTATGGTATTATCAATAATTTTATTTTTATAAGGTAGTAATTATATTTTCGTCAAATTTTAATTCTTACAAAAGTGGAAATATATATTAAATTATGAAAATGCCACTTTATTAAATTAATTTTTTTACTTTCAAGAAAAACACTGAAACAAGAATGCAAGAAGTACTGAAATCTCATATTTTATATAAATCACCTCTAAGATAATTGATATGGGTTAAAATTATTAGATTTGGATTTTATAACATGCCACAGCACTATTGAGTAAAAAAAAATAAGGCAACTATGAGCTGTAACCATAAAACTTTAAAAACACGTTTTCCATGTTAAGAATTTAACACCTTAAATTCCTAATTAAACTGTAACAACAATTACTATTTTAAGAAAGTATCATATTCAAGGATGAGATTGGCCAAAAGGCAAAAAAGCTGAATTTTCACGTGAGTAAATCGTGATTTATAGCAAAAATACCAGTAACAATATTCTCATCCAGTTTCGTTGATGTTGTAATGCCTACGTATAGCAATAAGCGTCAATAGAAAAACTTCCACATTTATAGTAACTAATTCAAGACTATAGTAACTAATTCAAGAATTGCGATATTGGATTTTAAAATCGCGTGAATATAAATCACGTGAATGAAACTCGATATTGGATTTCAAAAATGTGAAAATACAAATCACGATGCGTAATTTTCAGATCGTGTAAATACGAATCACGATGCACAATTTTAAAATCGCGTGAATACGAATCCAAAGCCTAATTTATAAATCACGCGTAAATACGAAAATAGATGTTGGATATATTACAACCGCAAAAACGAATCACGACGTTGGATAAACTCGCATGAATACGAATTGTTACATAGAATTTTAAAACGCCTCAATACAAATTGCTATATTGAATTTTCAAATCTTGTAAGTAAGAATTGCAATGGACGATACTGAAATCGCGTGAATAAAAATTGCAATGGACGATATTGAAATCGCGTGAATAAGAATCTCAACTTTTAAATCAGGTAAATACGAAAATCGATGCTTGATATTAAAATTCAGAGACGTCTGGATTATGAAAATACGAGCTATCTAGCGGACAGGTAAAAATGAGGAAAATCTTATTTTCTGCTCGTAAAAGGTAAAAGCTATGGGCAATTCCATATGTGACGGAATGACATTTTGACTTGCAAAACAACAATTAATTGAAGTTTCTATGTATCTAATTTCAAATAAACATTTTTTTCTCATGCATATCATTATTATTGGCATAATGCGCTTCATAAACTAAAAAAAAAAACAGGATTTTCTATCTTTTTTACTTTTAATTTTACGAACTTTTTATTTGCGCGACGGAATGACATTTTGGCAACCAAGCTTTTGGCATGCCGCTTAGAACCGGTAGTTTCTGCGAATTTTGCAGCTATTATTTTTCTGAACTATTTTATACTTTTAGTATAATGTGTAAGCAATGTAAAATGTGAATTTGGAAAATTAAAATCAGGTTGGCTAGCAGTTATTAACATCTATTTGCTGTGACGGAATGACCATGACTGAATGACAAAAAGTTTAGTAGAAGAAAGTCTTCATTAAAAAAATGTTTTATTAATATGTAAATGATAAACAGAATGTGACAGATAAACAGAATTAATATTTATGTAAGAATTAGTAAAAATTTCAACAGTTTGAAAATTAGGTTGTCTCTGAAGAGGTTTTATATCTAACTTGCCAATGTCACATCTTATCTTCGTTCTCAGGAAATTTATGCATTATTAAGACATGTGACGGAATGACGTAAAAGAAGTTACTTTTATTTTATATATTAAACTTAAAATGATAATGTTTTAAATGTTTAAATTTTGTACTATATGCATATTTTTATCAAAATATTGCAAAAGAAAGATACATTTCTTTTATTTTATAAGTATTTTCCAAGAAAACAATTTGAGCACAAATGTGAACAATTCTATTGTCAGCCATGTGATTACTTTAGAATGCTGCCAGATTCAAATATTTAAAATTATCAAAAATGAAACGACAATATGCAGACTTTGGCTATTTTTGAACATATTTTTAAAATTAAAATATGCGATTCATAAGAAAAAAATTTCACTTAAAAGTTGACACTTCCGTGGAATTGCCCCTATAATAAGTACATATGTGGAAGGGTTGGCAGCTACGTAATTTGAATTTTCTATATATCTTTCGATATATTATATCTATATATCAAATCGGAAATAAATATAATTATTTTATTTCAAAGACTGAATTTTCAGAAAAGGCGAAATAATTATTTTAAAAAAAACTTAAACTTTTAGAGAATCGGAGTTCTTGATAAAAAAGGTTGAAATTTGAGAGACAAAAGCGAAAAAGGCGGAAATCCGTTTAAAAGTGGAAAAATCTCATCCCTGCATATTTAATAAAATGTAATTCAAACCAAAAAAAAAACATTTTTTTTTTAAAATTAGAACTTAATTTTTTTAAAAATAAGTTACTGTGCAACTCACCAGTTCATCATTTAAAAAATTCTGAGGTTAATGAAGCGTTGTTTGGATCAAAATTATTTTATATAGACTGTACAAAGACATTAATTCAAATTTTGAAAACAACTACGTTCATCACACCCGATTCAATTTTATCTTCCAAAAGTAATTTATAAAAATATATGATCCAACTCACTTTTCTAAAATTTTATGAAAGGAAATTTTAAATAATCCGATTCCTTTCATTATAACATTATTTAAGAATTCTAAAACAACAAATTGGGTAGAACTGATAAGATACTTAGCTTTATTATAATTTTTATATAGGTACTAATTTTAACATATCTTGTGATTCAATTAGAGATGAAAAATTCTAGATATAAAAATTCTGAATTAAATACCAATTCTTCTAAACACAGATTCTGAATTAAACACCCTAAATTACTAATTAAACTGTAACAAAAATTTTTTTATTTAAGAATTCTAAAAATTCTGAAACAAATCAGGTAGAACTGATAAGATATTTAACTTCATTATAATTTTTAAATGGGTACCTATTTCAACATATAAAATTTTTGCAAACCTATTATCGTTAAGCCTTTAGATATAAAAAAATAAATAAATAAATAAATTTCTAGAAAACGTGACATGTTTGTGAAATACAGTCGAACTCATTTATAACGAGCTCGGATTTAACGAGAACTCGGATTTACCGAGGGAAACGAGAATATTTGGTTGGATCAATGTTAAGTCTATGGAACAGAAGTCGCTTTTAACGAGCAAAACCCGATTTTAGCGAGCAATATTTTTCTGTCTTGCAATCTTTTTTTCAAAATAAGAAATGCGCGCGAAATAAAAAAAAAACCGCGAACTGAAACTTCAAAGTAAGCTAACAAACTACTATTTTAAATATGTAGATTAATGAAAAAAATAAATGTTTTGCTAAGAATCTTTTCCTTTATTGCTTTTTTCCTTTAAGACTGTAGCGCAACTAGAAATTTTTTGCTGGTTGGGTACTTAATTAAATTAATTAAAGTAAGTAAGTATTAATTAAATTTTATGTAAACTCAATAATTTGACCTCCCAAACCCCCACCCCTCTTCTGGTTGCAAGCCTGCCTTAAGGACCCGTTTATTACGGATTTAACGAGTACATGTTACAGGCCCTTTGTGCTCGTTATAAACGAGTTCGACTGTATTGATATTTCAAAAAAATAAAAAAAACCAAATAAATAAATAAATAATAATAACTTATTCTTTCAAGTAAATTCTAATTGAAGACTTATTTTAACTATCTTGTGATTCAGTTCGAGATGTAAAATTCTAGAAATTTATATTAAAAGAGAAACGTTTTTCGAACATCCCAAAGATAAAAAATATATAGATATACATAGGGAAAAAGCTTAATAATAAATTTGATATATCATTTGTTCAATAAAAAATAAACAAGCATTCTTTGAACATTATTTTTAAAACATAAAAATTTTTTCTAAAAATAATTCAGAATGACTATTTTAATTTAAAAAATTAATTCTAAAGCACAATTTAATCATAAATGATGCTTTTAAAATATTATTCTTAATTAAGAATTTGTATTTATTTTTAAGAATTACGCTATCAGATTTAGATATTAATCACAGATTTAATTCAGACTACAAATAGTGTACTAGAGAAAATGAAATTTTAACTTTAGAGGATAGATATTTAATTTTCAGTTATATAAAACTTATTTGAAAATCTTTAAAACCATGTTCGTATAAAGGATTTTATCAGCTTTTGATCAACAAAGTTTATATTTCTTTCCCATTGTTTCGTACTTTTTTCTAAGATTATCTTAGAAACTTTTAAGGAATTTAAAATGTTTATGCTTTGGGGAGAAAAAGAAATTTAGTTTAAAAAAAAAATTATAATTGTAGTTTATAGGAAATTCTTGAAATTAAAAACTACTAATAATCCATACCAATAATTAAAACTACCAATATAGTAAGTATACCTAAATTTTAACTTGTGATCTGTTTAAATATAATAATTGAATTGCATTTCAGATATAGGTTTGATTTTTTTTTTGTATTTAATTAATAAGAATAAAGAATGTTCTCAATTATTCTCTAAATTTCAGTTTCATGAGAATATTCTTGCCTCACATCACTAGATTTAGAAATATAAATACCTGTCATAGCAAACAGAATGAAATAGTTTGTGGTTTTTAGGGCTAAGTTTTGTCACTACAATAGAAATGTAGTTAATTACTGCAACAACAAACATGCAACTGTTCATATTTAACTGTATTTTAATAAAATTTATTCCACTTAATGTCCCCTTGAAAAAAAAATTATACAAATCTTTATTACAGGTAAAATTTTGTTCTCATTCATAATTTTTATATTAAAATTACTAGTATTACATCTGAAAAGATTAATAAGGATTTTTAAGAAGGGGGATATTAAAAATAACGAAGTATTGTATTCAAACTTAAAGCCTAAAAAAGAACAAAATTTCAGTGTTTGAAAATGTAACCATTGAAAGCTGGTTTTCAGTGATCTCTTAGAAAAAGCAACTTTGTGATTACAGGGATAACTTCATAGTTTTTTTTTATGAAATTCAAAAACAAATTATTTCCCCCTAATATGTAAGTAATCAGTATTAACTTTAGCATGAAGAATACAGTTTGCATTAAAATTTAGGGAAGACAATTCATAAAATACAGTCAATTGTAACTAGAAAAAAGGCATTCTATCAAACAACTGCATAGCAGAAATCTAAGGAAGCTTCATGGATTAATTATCATAACTTATTTTTGAGAATATAATATTGCTATTTTAATTGAAGAAAATTGATTAAAGAAAAACAAAACATAACATTAGCTATTTGAAGTTATATATATATCAATTGAATTTGACTATACCTTCTTATTTTCAACTTTATGATCTTGGTCTTGAATAAAATTCCAATTATTTTCTTTACTTTTTACAAGATTCTGAAAACTCCTTGTAACTTTCTCTACCTATAGCATAAAAGAAAAACTATTTAAACAACAGTAAAACATTAAAAAATATTATGTTCAGTTTCTAATACAGTGGATTGTTTTTGATTTGAACAGGAATACTTTGAAATTTTGAATTTAAAATTTTATTATTTATTCAGAGTTTCAAAATTTTTGTGGGGTTAATTTGAAATGCAAAGATGAGGAAAACTTTGTCAACTTAAAATAAGTCAAAATTTTATGGGGGAAAAAAACATTTAACAGGGGAAAAAGTAAATAAATGAATATAAATGATGATTTTTTTAAAAAAAGCTTTGAAATTATTTTTTTGCTATTCAACATTCATAGAGACTCGGTTCAAAGCAGTAGAACCTCAAAAGAATAATAAATTTAGGGGTTTTGATATAAATGCTTCTACATACACGAGTACAAATCGAAATAGAAGTAGAGGTAGAGTTTACATAGAAATTTAAAGAAAAAAATAGAAAAAAAAAAAAAAAGTAAAAGAAGTAACTATAGATAAGTTGCAAAGTTTGAATTTAATTTTCAGTATCAGTTTTCCTTTTTGAATGACAGTTTCAAAACTTGATACTTTGCATTTACATTTATTTCCTAAGTATCAATAAAATAATTTAGTACTTACTAACATGCTAAAAATTTTATTCCTTTTAGTTTTGTCAGTACTTTTTAAACACTGAAAGTAGAATATGTGGTAATACCAAATTTTTTTCCAATTTTTAAAGTTATGAAAGAAAAAAATAATGTTTTTTTCTTCTTGTTATAATTGAAGCTCAAAGAAATATTATTAAAGTTAAATGCTACATTGAATAAATATGAAATGCATTAATATCAAGAAGTTATGAAATTAGCATTACTGCATGCAGCTAAAATATGCGGAAAAAAAATCCAATTAAATTTATTAGGGTTGCCACTTGGATAATACTCCATAAATAGAAGCTTTAGTTGTTAGAGATATGAAAAATAGTCTCCAAAAAAGTTGCCACCTGCATTAATAAGTTTCTCTCCTGTAACATATTCTTATAAAAATAATCCAAAATGATATAAAAATAATCCAAATAATATATTTTTTTAAGACATTTACACTTTATAGAATAATAATTTATAAATACAAAAGCCATAAACTCAATCTGTTGAACATACATAATCATATTATGTCGATGTTTTCAGAAATACTAAAAAAATAAATGAGGGAATATGCATAAAGAAAAATTTGCAAATATTAACTGTTTTCAGAGTGTAATAATTATAATTAAATAAAATAAAACTTAACTAAGTGCTTAAAAAATACACAGACACCTAATTAATATGTTATAAACTCTGTTAAATTTTCTAATGTAAAAATAATAATCAAATATTGAATTAGAATTTTTTTTTAAAGAATTATAAACTGCAATGTGTAGGCTTTGTAGTGGTTCAACATAAAAATCAAGACAATATTTCACAATAAAGTTAGGACATTTTTTATATGACACATATTGGGACATTTTATTCAAATGGCTTGTAATCAGAACATTTTAAATACATACTAGACTATTTTTTTAAAAAAGAAACAAACAGCTTTTTTTTTAATTTAAAAAAAAAGAGTAATTTACAGTTTTGAAAATTTCATTTTGTGCAATATAATTCTTTAAATGCATTTTCTAAAGAAAACTAACGAGATATTTACTTGACTAACTCTGAAGACTAACTAGAAATTTACTGTACAGACTTCAACTAAAAAAATAATAGTAAATCGCTATAGAAGTTAATGACAATTTTCACCACTTATCAAACTAAAAATCATGACTATGACTATATTGACTATGATCTGGAAATAGAGCATTCCCCAGTGTTATAACAATCTAAGTTCATTATGATTGTTGAACATCACATTCTAGATGGAAAGGGATAAAGCAACGATTTCATTGAAGTCTGTTAGTAAGGAGAAAGGATAATTAATCAGAGAAAATTTCAAGAGTAAAATAAATTACAAATTCAGGATCCATGGAAATTTGCAAATAGTATAGTTTCATTTTTATTAAGTTATGCATGAAAGGGAAAGTAGGAGGTATGGAAAATATTAGTAACAGAGTATTTGGAAATATTTATAATAGAATATTCTTAATTACAGAGAATTATTACAGAATATTCTTAATTACACAGCGTGTATGAGCTCTACCTGAATAGATTATGTTATTTAAATAATCATTTCTATTTTTAATAAATATTATTAGGAATGAATAAAAGTTGAGAAATAACAATATTGTAAACTTGATTGTGACATAGATTAGATCTACAATGTTTTCTAAGTTAAATATGACAGTTATGTGAGTTAACGGTTAGTTGTAATTATGAAAAATGAAATTACAAGAATAAAAATACGTTAAAACAAAAATACATTTAATATATTTTATTAGGTGAATAAAATTTCATAAGTAATCATTAAAATAGTCAATTTTTAAATACCATTATCACTAAATACATAATTTACTATTTCTAAAAACAATTCTTAAAATTTTGCTCCCTTAATAGAAACATTAGGCAAGTTCAACTATACTTTCTTATTATATTATATTAAATTCTACACATTTTATAATAATGTGCGACAGTTTAAAACAAAATCCTAAAGGACCAAAGATTGTTCTGTAATAGTACATGGCTGTAGTTCACTTTACAAGATAAGACATTTCAATGTAATAGCATAGGCCAAAAAATTTGTTTGTGATAATGTATATGGATACAGCAAAAAGAAACTAATTTTTATCTATACTGTACCAATGGAAATAAAAATCACTAATTTATTTTTTTAGTAGCCAATTGGCAAAAATTGGCCATTTTTTTCACAACTGATTGCTGAAACTTCAAAATAGTAGATTTAGTAGCCAATGGAAGCCCTGTTGTATGTGTTATTGGGCATTAAAAACTGAAAAATAATTTGAGTAATCTTGTACTACAGTGAAACCTCTCGGTAAGGGCCACCTGTCGTTCCATTGAAAATTGGCCCTTATGGGGGTGGCCCTTAAATGGGGGTGACCAAAAAATAAAATGAGGAAATCAAAATTTATGTAGAAAAAAACTGTTTATTAACATTTTAAGTTTTTATACATGTTTAAAAAAAATTTCAATTGAAGCTTGTTTACTTTTTACAATTTTTTCGCAAACAATTTTAGTTTCTAATGATTCCTTAACTCTATAAAACAAATTAGTTAAATTCGCATAATTTATTAATGCCTTGGATTGGGATATCAGTTTATTTACTTCTAATAGCGTTTCTTGGTTTGATAAATATGGCACGGGGGACTCATTCTCATTATCTAAATCAGACTGAACTCCTGAAAAAATTGAACAAATAAGTTTAAAAAAAATATGTATTGTATTTTTTTAAAACTTAAAACAATAAATATTAATGTTTTACATGTATCTAAATCATCTAAAAATCTTTTCTCCCAATCTTCCGATAAATCATCGTAACTTTCTAGCCCATTTTCATATTTATCTGAATTTGGGTCATATTGAATTGCAGCAGCTTTTGAAAGCTCAACCACTTCATTTTCTAAATCAGCTGCATCGATAGTGGCCTCTAAAGCTGTATTGCTTAGCTCGCATTTTTTAAAGCAATTTACAATTGTCTGTCCTTTTACATTTTCCCAGGCGTGTCTAATCCATCGAATGGCATCTATTACTGTGATAGATTGAATGATTTGTGATGAATTTTTATCGCAATATATAAGAGAAAGGAGTCTTTGCAAAACAAAACGTCGGTATTCTAATTTAAAGCAGCGTACAACTCCTTGGTCTAGAGATTGAATTTCAGACGTAGTATTTGGAGGCAAGAATTGAAGCTTTACACTTTTCAAGTTTTCGTAACACGAGTGACATGGTATATTATCCAAAAAAAGAACTTTTCACCAGCAGCATTAGCACAAAAACACACAGTGAGCCTCTGTTTAGTTTGTTTTCCTCCTTTGGCCTCTTCTGCCTTCTCAACTAAACTTTTGGTAGGTAAGGCACGGAAAAAAAGTCCTGTCTCATCTAAGTTATAAACATCACAATCTTCATAGCCTGCCAGAATGATTGGAAGCCTTGATTTCCTGTCTTGACACAAATCTTTATCAACATTAGCTGATTCACCGCATAAAGTTTTGAAAACAATATTGTTTCTATTACAAAACTTATTTAACCATCCGTTGCTTGCACAAAAGTCTTCTACACCAAGTGATTCTGCAATCTGAATGGCTTTTTCTGTCACTAAAGTACCACTTAATGGGACATTTTTAGTCCTAGCACATCTGAACCACTGAATTACAGCTTCATTTATTTCACAGAACTTTTCATTTCTCTTTATCCCACGATTTTTAAAATCTTCATATTCTTTCAGTAAGCTCTCTTTGTTTTTAACAACATTGTTTATTTGATTCTTGCTGCAATTAAACTGTGAAGCCAATTTTCTTGCAGATGTTCCTTGATCATGACTTTGATTTTGTCACTCAAATCCAAATGTAATCTTTTGCTTGGTTTAGGTGCCATGATTTTTAATTTTACTTGTGTCTGAGCATAAAATTTCTAGTGTAAAAAACTGTGCTTCAATATGCCTTCACTCTTATAGTAAATGAGGACTCTAGTTTCTTACTATCAAAAGAGTACAAAGGCTTAAACCTGTTATCCTTTGTGCACCCACAACAAAAGGTCAAGTTCCTCCCCCAATGCTCAAAATTTTTCAGCATAAAAGGGAAGTTGAAAGGTCAAACAGAGTGTGATGAACACTTGTTTTCTCACTTATGGAAAAGCTTCTGAGTCTTCATTGTGTTAAATCCCCCCCCCTTCTTTCTTGAAAGTGCAGGTGTTTGGAATTCCTGAACTCTTATTTTTTAGTTAAAGAATTGGACACACCTGTTTAGATTTATGGCCTTTATGAGAAGAAAAATGTAAAAAAATGGCTTTTTTGAGAATTTTTTTTAAAAAAAAATGGCCTTTATTGGAGTTAGTCAGGAAAATGTGGCCTTCTAATGGGAGGAAAATTAACATTATGCCTATGGGGAAAATTTTCGTTCCTCAAAATACTGGCCCTTAAGTAGAGGTGGCCTTTAGGAGAAGTTTCACTGTATTTAAGAATCAAGAAAAAAACATATATGAATAAACATCTATGAATCTGTTGAAAAACATTGACACACATACAGAATTAATAAAAACAAATGTAATATATTTTAATTAAAGTGGATAAAAAGTGAAAAATAAATTTATTTAAAGTTGTTATCAAGAAAAGAACAATATTCACCTCATTGTAGACCATATCCCAAAATCCTTGAAGATCTAAACAAGTTATTTCTTTTTCTCCTCGTTTAAATTCTGAATCATCAATCAAACCTTGGAATTGCTTTAGTTTCTGACGTATTAGTAGATTAGTAAGTCCAATAGTTGTGCGTATTTCATCCTTAGCTGTAAATATATATTCAGTATAAACACAATTTTGTTTTTGCATTAAGTATTCAATTATTTACGAATTTAATAATTATAATAAAGATCAATATTATAGTATGTATACAATGTTTGCAAAAAAGTTTTTTCCAGTAAGATCATACAAATAGTAATACTTTATATTTTTCTAATTAGGGAAGCAACCTGCGACTCAATGGAGCTTCTGAACGCAAATAAATTTTTTTAAAATAGAAAAATGAAAAGAAAATAAAACGTTTAATCGCACTTTTAAGTCATCACTTTTTAATGAGCTAAAACTCATACTAATTCTATTGTAAATCTAAAATTTTTCTCGATAGCTTTTTCATTGGTTATTGGTACGAAATTCCACATGGTTTTAAGACTCAATATTTATTGGTAAAACGATATTGAATATGCAATTGTTAAATTTTTGCCGATTTTGTCATAAATCCAAGTGATGTTTCGATCGCTTTTGGCATTTATAATTACCTAATTTCATGTAGTTTTCAATATTCCGACACATTTATTATCATATTATGATTAGTGAGTTTTAAATCGTGCATCTAACTTACCACTTTCCAGCATATTTGTACCGATTTCAACATAAATCTAAATGTTTTTTTTAAAGGCAGTTATGACTACGCTTAAAGTTTTTTTTAAAAAGAAGTATCAGTTTTTTATTTTTAAATAAATTCTACTAATTAAAAGTATTTAATTTTCTGCAACAAATATGTTATTAAGTTTATTGATTAAAAAATTTTGCGCTTAGAACACTAATGTTTATAAAAAAATTATCATATTTGCCACCATCATGACTAAATATGTGTGCAGCCTTTTGTTAATCTACCTGATGTGCAAGTGGCCCTAAGCTCAAAAAGGCTGTGCATCCCTAGTCCAAAGTTATGTTACCTCACCTAACGTTTATGAATAGATAAAGATTATAAAATCAATATAATTTACATGGTACCTTTGGTTAAATATATTTTTATAGAAAAAAAAATCAGAAGGAAAAAAAATTTCACCCAACGAATATATCATTTTTTAAAAGCATTAGTAGGTGAGTCAGTCCAATAATTGTGCATGTTTCATCCTTAGCTGTTAATATATATTCAGCATAAGCACAATTTTTTACACGTTAAACATTAAATAATTTAAGAATTTGATATTTATATTACTATAAAGATCAATATCATAATATGTATATACCATGTTTGTGAAAAAGTTTTTTCCAGTACGACCAAGCACATAGCAAATACTTTACATTTTTCTAATGGTCAAAAGCTATGTTACCTCCCTAACATTTTTAGACAGATAAGGATACAATTTTTAAATCAATATAATTTATTTGGTACCGTTGGTTAAACATATTTTTAACATGTAAAAGGAAGAAAAAAATTTCACTAATCTAATATATCATTTTTTAAAAATTGTATAGATAAAAAATTCAAATTGTGTATAATTGCAAAAATACACCTTTTAAATTACTAATATTTGATATAACAGTTGGGCTGAAAAGTTCGTAGGCTGACACATAGATGGGGCTACTATTATTAAAAACATATGATTTTTAGTTAGTTCTAACCTTCGAAAGACACGTGTATAAATTTGACAGCTGTCGGACTAACAGTTTGTGAGATATAGTATTTTTAGTGAAGCAACTTTTGTTGGTTTAAAAACAATGGATAAAAAGGAATTTCGCGTGTTTATAAAGCATTGCTTTTTATCAAAAAAAAAAAATACTCTTGAAGCAAAGGCTTGGCTTGAGAAACATTATTCAAACTCTGTACCAGAAAAATCAACCATTGAGAAGTGATTTGCTAAGTTTAAACGAGGCGAAATGAACACCGACGAAGATGCGCAACGTGGATGCCCCAAAGAGGCTGTTAGCAAAGAAAATATCAAAAAGTCAACAAAATAATTTTAGATTACCGTAAAGTGAAGTTGATCAAAATATCTGAGACTCTAAAGATATCAAAGGAAAGTGTTAGACATATCGTGAATGAATATTTGGGTATGAGAAAGCTCTAGGCAAAGTCGGTGCCGCGCGAGCTCACAATTGACCAAAAACAACAACGAATTGATGATTCTGAGCTGTGTTTGAAGCTGTTTAATCGTAATAAATCTGAATTTATGTGTTAATGTAATATGACATAATATGACAATGATGTAATATGACATATGATGACAATGACATATGATGTAATATGACAATGGGTGAAACATGGCTCCATAATTTCACACTGGAGTTCAATCGACAGTCAGCGAGTTAACTGCACGAGAGGAACCAACTCCAAAGCTTGGAAAGATGCAAAAGTCAGCAGTCAAAGTTTCGGCATCAGTATTTTGGAATGCTCATGGTTTAATATTCATTGACTATCTTGAAAAAGGAACAACCATCAACATCGACTATTACATAGTGTTAAGGGAGCGTTTGAACTAGGAAATCACAGAAAAACGGCCCCATTTGTAGTCTGAAAGTGCTGTTTCATCAAGACAATGCACCATGTCACAAGTCAATGAAAACGATGGCAAAACTCTATAAATTGGTCTTTGAATTGCTTCTGCATCCACGGTATTTTCCAGATTTGGTCCCCAGCGACTTTTTCCTGTTCTCAGACCTCAAGAGAATGCTCGCTGGAACGAAATTTAGCGCCCATAAAGAAGTAGTCACGAAAACTAAGCCCTATTTTGAGGCTAAAGACAAATCGTACTAGAAAAATGGTATCGAAAAATTATATGACCGCTATAAGCGTTGTATCGCCCTTGAAGGAAACTATTGAATAATAAAATGAAATTTTATCATAAAATTTTTTTTTCTATACCCTACGAACTTTTCAGCCCACCTGTTACAACACTTTTTATTATTGTTCTTGATATTTTATTGAGCATCAACTTATGTATTAGTCAAAAAATGTTAAATAATATTAGTAATATATAAAAATACTTTGAAGTACGAAAACAAGCAAGAATTAAATTTTATTAAAATAAAATGAAAATTTATCCTAAAACTGAAAATATTTCTAATCCTTCATTTCTTTCTATTTAAAAATTATATAATTAAGTATTTAAAATAGTAATCGACACATACTTATTTCAACTATTTAATTTTTTCTAATTTTAAAAAAAGCTTAAAATTAAATTTAAAAAAAAAAAAATTAAAGCCATAATTTTCACATAATGAACTGGAAAAATTTCCAAGTTTTATCAGTTACAAGCAAAATAATATTCTATACGGCCAAGCACATTTTATTTATTTACAATTAACTTTTTTGCCAATAGCAAGCTTTTGTTCGTAGATCATATAGTATATGTAAATTTTCTTTTTTTAAAAGGAGAATTACAATTTTCAAGTTTGTGAAATCATTCAAATTTTATAATTTCAGAGTAAACATTTTTTTATACAATAAAAATTCATTGCATTAAACATTAAAAAAAAAATTGTAATGGAGTTTTTCAAGTTTTATTTCTCTCTATAAATTTCAATATTTGATAATTATAACTAAAAGTCTAAAAAGATTTTTATTCTATTAAAGAAAAAACTTAAAACCAAAGATTAGACAACTATGAAACCAAGTTCAATTTTAATTAAAATGGGTACATAAATGCAGAGACATAAAATTAGAAAATAAATAAATGATTAAACAACTTATAAAAAAATTCTTATTTAATATGACATATTCAAAGTTAATACCAAGTAATCCTTTTGTAAATAAAATATTAAAAAGAACAATCAGACCAAATGCAGGGATGAGATTAGCTAAAACGCAAAAAAGCTGAATTTCCACGATAGTAAATTTTACGCAAGCACAACCCTTTAATAATAAATTCCAGACAGTTTAAGGTAATAAATAATGTGTTGACATACAATTGTGTACTAATCTATTATTATAAAAACGATTACATTGATTCTTAACACTTAGTGAGAAAAAAAATTACCAATTGAAAAAATAAAGCTGGAAATTATATTTTTCCTCAGTTCACATAAGAGACAATTACTACTTGAAAAACTACCAGGTTAAGCAAATTAAAACTAATGAGAATATAAATTAATATTTCATTCCTTTTAATAAATACTGTTATGTGATTTATAGCAAATATATCAGTAATACTTTTTAAATTATATTGGAAAAAAAAAACTTTTAACAATGGACTGAATCATTATGTTCATATAGTCTAATCTAACTACAGCCCTCTGAAACATATCAATAACAGTGAAGTAGAAATATATAGTAACTCCTTAACATGCAAAAATTGCTACTTTAGTTTGAAAAATTACATGACAATCAGCAACTGTTTAGATAATTGTTTTTTATTTGATAAGAATTTTGCATTTTATACCATAAATAACAGCAATTATAAATAAAATTTTGATGATGAGTTAATTAACTCTTTTTCTCCCAAAATTTTTTTTCTTCATTAAATCCCTATTTAAGTGATTGCTTTTGTTTGCTATATCGTTTATGTTTGGTATATTTAGTTGTTAGTCCATCTTCAAACATCTTGTGACAAATCCTATTTTTTCTTCTTTGCAAGCACAGAATGTAAGTTTTGAATATATTCCCTTCCAGTTTCTCTGATGTTGTAACACTTACATATACTAATAATCGTTGTTAGAAAAACAGTAACCTTTATAGTAACTAATTAAAAAAAATTTACTTCTTAAAAGAATCGCGATAGTTGATCTTAAAATTGCGTGAATATGAATAACAATTATGGATTTTGAAATCACATGAATATGAAACTAGATATACGATTTTGAAAATGAGAAAATACAAACCGCGTAAATACAAATCACGATTCATAATTTTTAGATAGCGTAAATACGAATCATGATGCGTAATTTTTAGATTGCATAAATAAGAATTATGATGCATAACATTTAGAATGCGAATCCCAATGCCTTATTTTAAAATTGCGTATAAATACGAAAATCAATGTTTGATATTATAAACCGCATGAGCAAATCAACACATTGAATTTTAAACTTAAGTGAATATGAATCGCTACATAGGTTGTTAAAAAGACGTAAATACGAATCACAATATCGGATTTTTAAATCTCGTAAATAAGAATCGCAACGTACAATATTCAAATCGCCTGAATAAGAATCGCAACACGCAAATATGAAAAGCTATGTTTGATATTAAAATCGCGTGAATGTGAATCGCAACACGCAAATATGAAAAGCTATGTTTGATATTAAAATCGTGTGAATAAGAATCGGGATATTAGCAGATTCCAGGCTTGGGACCTCTAAAAGGCTTGTCAGAAGCAGCGTCGTTTGAACTATAAAAATCGGATCTATCTGGAGGGCGGGTAAAAATTTGGAAAATCTTATCTGCTGCTTGTAAAAGGGGAGAAAATAGGTAAAAATGAGAAAGGATTGGTAGCTATGTAGTTTGAATTTTCTGCTTCTCTTTGAAAATCGGTGAACTTCCTGAAAAAGCGGAATACTTATTTAAAAAAAAATGAAATTTTTAGAAAATCTGAATTTTTGATGAAAAAAGCTGAAATTTAAGAGATAAAAGTGAAAAAAGCGGAAAAATCTCATCCCTGCAAATAAAAAGCTGATTATGCCTGAAAAATACTGTTCTGCAATTTTATTTCAAAAAATACTTTTTGAGATAGAAAATAAACAATATTTTAAAATGATCTTAAAATCAAACCTTCATCTGGTACTGATGAATCTATATATATTTCTTCCCACTCCTTACAAAAATTTTGTAGGCAATCCACATTTTTTGAAAGTAAGTCTCGGAAATAAGAAATAGACAGTTCTCCCATTATTATGTTTTCTATAAACAGATTTAGTGTAAATTATATAATAAAATACAATTTTTATAAAATAGAAAATTAAGTAAGATTATTAAGACATATACATTTGTTTACTTGCAGTTAAGTTTTAGATTTTAAAAAAATAATAAATTAATAGGACAACCTTTCAAGTGACTGATTGCAAATCAAGTTATCAAAGTTAAACAAATATGAGTAGACAATTTTATGCCATTATATAACTTATGAACGTGTAAAAATAATTTCATTTTATTATATTTTGAACATTATCCAAGTATGAAAGAAAATAAAGTTTTTTTTCAGCATATATCACTTAAAAAACATGCTTCCACTGAAAAGAAGAAGTAAATAAAATATCTTAAAATTTGAACAAAAACCACACACACAAAAAAAAAAATCACACTTGAATTCATTTTGGGTCACATCTTATTTTGAAAAGGTAAGTAAAACTTGTAAGTAAAAACAGGCTCATTTTAACCTAGAAACAAAGTAGCTAATTCAAAATTTCAACCAATTCAAACTATTAACTTTAGAACACAAAGTTATTGGTACAAAAATTCCAAGTTTGAAAACATTACTTTTAAGTCACAAATATTTCTCTTAATATAATATTATTTTAAACAACAATAAATACAATGGTTGAAAGTAAAATATGGTCTGTCAATTATTTAAGCATTCTTTGGCTGAAAAGAAACATTCAAAGAATTCCCAAAAATGACAAAATTGAAACTAAATATTAAGAAAAAAATATTGGACAAAAGACTTGTTTTTTTTCTTCTTTAAAATAGGACAACTGCAAGGCTTGCAAGAGAAATTTAAGTAATAATTAGTCAAGATAACAGAAAAATCAAAATTTATAAGAAAAACCCAAATGTTACAGTTTCATAAATTACTTTTTGTACATTAAAGACTATAACATTTAAAAATGGAGAAAATAAACATAGTAGCAAGTACCAGTTCATGTAGTGAAATTATAACCAAATGTGCAGTTTTGCTATTGTTTAAGAAGCATCATTTAAAAACAATTGCAATTTCAATAAAAACCAGAACTTCAGAAATTTACAATTGCCCAGTTAAATTAAAATGAGGATACAATAGATAAACCAAGAAAAGAGGTACTAGATATTTCTTGTAGAAAATTGAGAGAAGCCGAATAGATTGAGTATGATTTGTACGTATAATACAAATAGGTGGAGGTAAAAGGTGAAAACATAACGGTCAAGTTAGAAAGTATGCATTAACTGAAAAGAATTTAACATTAATATAAAAAAAACTATTTTGAAAAACGGATATTATGAACTCAAACAGCAAAATCATTGCATATGAAAAGAAATCTAACAGACAAATAATAACAATTTACAAAAATAATAACAGTCTACAAAAATGTATAATAGTCAACAAACAGGCTTTAATTTTATTTAAAAATAAGAGAAATGACAATTGGCATATTTTTTAAAGGCAAGAAAAATAATTTGTTCACATTATTAAAAACTATGGTTCCAAATTAATATTTAACAAGTACACAGTAGAAACTTTAGGTACCTTTGGCGCTCTTTTAAATTTAAAAACAAATCAAATGATAGAAAAGAAGCGTATTCGGCTGCCTATTTTCGCTTTGCTACCTATTTCTGCACTTCGTTAGTTGATGACTTTAGCAATTTTTCAGAAAATCGAACTCGTACCATAGCCACCGAGAAATAAGGCCTGCGAGATCATCAAGGTCTTTCAGTGACGTCACATTCTGTGGGGATATGTGATTAGCCGCCAATTTCAAATATTTGTCCTTCATTGAATAGCAGTGTTGTTTGTCCGTCGGATGTGTCCTTTTAAACGATTTAAAATAATCGTGTGTAGTTCCAAGATGTAAAGGGAACTACAAAAATGTGCCTAAAGTATCAGTATTTAAGTTTCCAAAAAATGAGGAAATTTAAAAAAAAAAAAAAATGGATTAATTCTACCAAACGAGACAGTTATCAAATAACCGTTAATAGTCGAGTAAGTGTTATTTATCTTTCATGTTTTAATATTCGTTTTTGCAGACTTAATAATAAGCTTTTTAATTAAATATTGAAATAAATTGTATTTAAGAATTACATTTGTAGCGTGCTCTATGTTCCCTCTTTAATTTAATTTCCAATCTCTTGTATATATATATTTGTTTTGTGGTGAGTGGCATCATGTTTTTGTTGCGGTTCCAAAAAGTGTAAAATAAATTGTTTGTGTTATTTCCTTATTCCTGTCATCATTTATTTTACTTGCTAAAGATTGAAAAATATTGAAGGGAAAATTATTCAGCCTAAAACAGCTCCTTCATTGGTGACAACCGGACGTGATCACTTCGTAAAGGAAAATGGCAAATGTAGATGAGTCTAAAAGCGACACCTCGTCATCTACCATTGCTAGGGTTAGCATCAAAGTTCCACCGTTTTGGAAACCGGATCCAAAGATATGGTTCCTGCAACTAGAAGCTCAATTTCGAAATTCTGCAATAACGACAGACCAAACAAAGTATGATTATGTCGTTAGCTCATTTGAAGCTGAAATTCTATGTCAAGTGTCGGATATCCTAATCGATCCACCAAAAGATGACAAATATATCGCCATAAAAGACAGACTCATTTCTATCTTCGCGGAAACTGAAACTCAAAAAACCCGCAAATTATTAACGGAAGTGGAATTGGGTGATAATAAACCTTCTCAGCTATTATGTGAGATGAGGAATTTGGCTTCCGATAAAGTAAGTGAAACTTTTCTTAAAACTCTCTGGCTGCAAAGTTTACCAACGGCGATGTCAAGTATTTTATCAATCAGCGGTGACGATTTGTCGAAATTGGCGACAATGGCTGATAAAATCTGGGAAATAAAAGCCACACCGCTTCAAAATGCTGCTTTAGCTAGCTCTAGGGACGACAGTATTTTAGTTAAACTACAAGAACAGATATCAGAGTTATCACTGCAAGTTAGCGAACTGAATAAAAAGCAACTTACAGGGCATCAACAGTTCAGATACCGTTCCAGAAGCAATTCTAGAAGAAGGGGTAATAGTGCAGAAAGCAGTATATGTTATTACCATTCAAAGTTTGGCGAAAGAGCTTTTAAATGTAATAAACCTTGCGACTGGCCAAACGAGACCAACTTCCACCAACGGGAAAACTAGATCCCCGGCTCTCGCGGACGACAGAGAACCAAGGGGTGGAGCTGTGTCGTCTTTTTGTTCGCGACAAGGAGAGTGCGACTCAATTTTTAATCGATACAGGTGCTGAAATTTCCGTGATTCCACCACAACCAAAAGAAAAGCGGTCTGTTGCGAAGCTGGAACTTTTCGCTGCAAATGGAACCAAAATTAAGACTTATGGACAAAAATTACTAAATTTGGATTTAGGACTAAGAAGATCATTCAATTGGCCTTTCGTGATAGCTGACGTAAATAAACCAATAATAGGTATTGACTTTTTGTCTCACTTTCACCTTTTGGTTGACAGTAAAAATCGTAAATTAATCGATGGAATCACTTCATTGTCCTCTATTGGTGACCCGGGCTACGGTGCGGTTTCGCCAACATTAAACACAGTACAAAATCAGTACGAAGCCATCCTCAAAGAATTTCCAGACCTCTTGCGCCCAACACTCGCCAATAATAAAATCAAGAGTCACAACATCGCGCATTTCATTGAGACTAAAGGTGCACCTGTTACAGCCAGAGCCAGAAGGCTATCAGCAGAAAAACTAAAAGCAGCAAAAGCTGAATTCGATTTTATGTTGCAACAAGGTCTTTGCAGACCATCCAAAAGTAGTTGGGCCAGTCCTCTCCATCTTACCCTAAAGAAATCAGGTGATTGGAGGCCATGTGGGGACTATAGGGCCCTTAATAATATCACCATTCCCGATCGTTATCCTTTACCATTTCTCACTGACTGTGGTTCTATTCTGCATGGAAAGAGAATTTTTTCGTCCATTGATTTAATTAGAGCCTATCAACAAATCCCAGTGCACGAAGCAGATATCCCAAAGACGGCCATTATAACTCCTTTCGGGCTGTTTGAATTTCCATTCATGACATTTGGTTTGCGCAATGCGGCACAATCATTTCAACGTTTCATGAATATGGTGTTATCAGGATTAGATTTCACTTTCTGCTACTTAGATGACATACTAATTGCTTCGCCAGATGAAAAATCACATCGTGAACACTTATACGCAGTTTTTCGAAGATTAAACGACTATGGTTTATGTATCAACATTGCAAAAAGTGTTTTTGGAGCTTCCAAACTTAAATATCTGGGATATGAAATAACAACCGAAGGAATAAGACCTCTCCCGATGAAGGTTGATGCCATACAAAACGTACCTGAGCCCACATCATCCACCAGCTTGCGCAGATTCTTAGGGATGATAAATTTTTACCATCGTTTCATCCCAAATTGCGCCAAGCTTCAGCAGCCTCTGACCTCATTACTCAGCGGAAAATGCAAAAATAGCAAAATACCTCTAGTATGGACCGAAGATTCCCGCAATGCGTTCAGAAATCTCAAGGAAGCGCTTTGTCATGCTACAATGCTTGTTCATCCCTCTACTGATGCTAATATATCTCTGACATGTGACGCTTCAGATACAGCCATTGGGGCCGTCATACATCAAATCGAACATAGAGAATTGCGCCCATTAAGCTTCTTTTCACGCTCCTTAACCGACGCTCAGAAAAAATACAGCGCTTATGACAGGGAACTGTTGTCAATCTACACTGCTATTAAGCATTTTAGACACATTTTGGAAGGAAGGTCTTTCACCATCTACACAGACCACAAACCTATCATCTTCGCTTTTCAGCAAAAGCTGGACAAAGCTTCCCCTAGACAAGCCAGACAATTGAGTTACATTGCTCAATTTTCAACGGATATTCGCTACGTCGCTGGAGAAGAGAACGTTGTGGCCGATGCTCTCTCTAGAATTAATGCCATCTCCACACCATCTCCAATCGATTACTCAACCATGGCAGACTTTCAAAACGATGATGATTTAATAATTTTGAAAAACAATCCAAGACTGAAAATGGTTGAAATTCCCATTCCGGAAACCAACAAATCGATTTATTGTGATGTCTCTACACCCAGTAACCGTCCATACATTCCCTTAAAATTTCGAAGACAGATATTTTCCGCTATTCATAGCCTCTCACATACAGGGATTAGGAGCACAAGGAAACTAATCACGAAAAGATTCATATGGCCAAGTATCAATAAAGATTGCCAATTATGGTGCAGGGCATGTGTGGATTGCCAACGATCCAAAGTTCAGAAACATACAAAATCCCCTCTGATGGACTTCAAGGTCCCACCCGAACGCTTCCAACATGTTCACATCGACATTGTTGGCCCCTTGCCTCCTTGCCAAGGTTTCAGATACTTGCTAACGATGATTGACCGTTTTTCAAGATGGGTTGAAGCACTACCTATGACGGATCAATCAGCAGAAACAGTAGCAAAAGGCATGATTTCAACCTGGTTTTCTCGTTTCGGCGTACCACAACGCATTACATCCGATCAAGGACGCCAGTTTGAATGCCAACTCTTCTAATCGTTGAGCAGATATTTGGGATTTCAAACCTCTAGGACAACTGCTTACCATCCACAAGCGAACGGACTGATTGAGCGTCAACACAGAACTATAAAAGCCAGCCTGAGATGCCATTTGCAACAAAATAAATCTTGGGTAGACGCTTTACCTTTTGTTCTTCTCGGATTACGTACGGCACTAAAAGAAGATATCGGATATTCTTCAGCTGAGCTTCTTTACGGAAGTCCTCTCTGTTTACCTGGAGAATTTGTTACTAAAATCCCTAATGTCACGCACTCAGACTTCGTGCATAGGCTACAAAGTATCATACGTAGCATGAAACCTTCTGCAACGACTACTCATGGCACTAAAGCCGTATTTGTTTCAAAACAACTTTCGAATTGCTCGCATGTATTCATCTACAATAATGCTGCCACTTCATCATTGCAACCAGTTTATCTTGGTCCTTACGTTGTCAAGCTCCGAACATCGAAATACTTTGATATTGAAATCAATGGAAAAGTCAAAAGAATTTCAATTGATAGGCTAAAGCCATGCTTTACTATACAGGACAATACCGAGCATTCGCCTGATACTCACAAACCAAGGGTTGACACAGATTCACACCCTCAGTGCGAACCCCAGGAACAAATCTCGTCCTCTAACAACCACAAGCAAACCACACGTAGTGGAAGAACCGTCAGGTTCCCACCTCATTTAGAGGATTATGTTTCTTAATCGTTTCCACTGGGAAGGGAGTGTGTAGCGTGCTCTATGTTCCCTCTTTAATTTAATTTCCAATCTCTTGTATATATATATTTGTTTTGTGGTGAGTGGCATCATGTTTTTGTTGCGGTTCCAAAAAGTGTAAAATAAATTGTTTGTGTTATTTCCTTATTCCTGTCATCATTTATTTTACTTGCTAAAGATTGAAAAATATTGAAGGGAAAATTATTCAGCCTAAAACAGCTCCTTCATGCTTTAGGTATTGCTTATTGTTGGCAAACATTAGAATATGAAACTAGCAAAACATTCGTGCTTTTGCAAAACTCTTAGACGTGGAATAAAACAAATTTAAACATCATTTGTCGTGTCTAAATGTATATATAAACAAATATAAGATGTCATTAAGAGTTAACATTTATATTATTTAAAAAAACTAGTAAAGAATCTTTAGTTTTATACTTTTAAAAGAAAGAAAAATTAATAACAATGTTGATTGGCATTTGAAGCTTATTTATTCTTAACGATAGCTTACGATCATATGAGTAAAACTTCATAAATATTCATACTTGAAAAAAAAACTCCGGTAGTACATTAGATTATATTAATAAAAAAAGAATTTGATTCATTATTAGTAGCCATTTTAAGTTTTGTATGTTATTATTTTAATGAATATTAATGAAACTGTTGTTCTTGATTCATATGGTATGAATCTTTCGAATACAGATGAATCGTATTTGTGTTATCTTTTGTTGTCTTTGTGCTGATACCTTAAAAATTTTTTTTTTACTATTTTAACAATTAACATTTTATACCAATTAAGGACAGTTCTGTAAACTAATATATTTTATTTACTATGTTGAATTCGTTTTAAAACTCGCACCTGAAACTGTTTCGTTCTGTATCATTTTCTCCCTCATTTTGTGAAAGGCATGTATATATATATATTTAAAATATGTATAGATATATATAGCCCGAACATTGTAATTTTCCCCACGAAGCTAACCAATCTAAAATTCTGCCGTTACTTGCTGGTGTATATATATTAGAATATAATAGACAACTTTTTAATTAATATTCAAAGTAGTTTGTTCATATTAAAAAATCTTCTCTATTTTCTTAGAATATGTTTTTTTCCCTATAATTATCCAATCAATATTTCCTCCTTGTAATATATTTTTGTACAAATCTGGCAACAAAAAAATATTATTAAATTGTTATGTTATTATTTTCTTTATTATTTTTTGAACTACCATATAATGATCTATACTAAAACTAAAAGAGAAACACTATTTTTTTTTAAAAAAATAAATAAAATTTAAATTTAGATTTTTGCAATTTTAAGGATAAATAAATTTTGAGTTTGCTTCAGCTTATATGTACTATTCTCATTTTATTCCCATTTTTATGTTTATTTTATAAGTCTGGAAGAGTATATGTCCTTTTCTTTAAGAAAAAATAAATAAAATTTGAATTTAGATTTTTGCAATATTAAGGATAAATGAATTTTGAGTTTGCTCCAGAGATCTAAGTTATATATATATATATTTATATACTATTCTCATTTTATCCCAAATTTAATGCTTATTTTATAAGTCTGGAAGAGTATATGTAAAATAAAAGCTTCATAAATGTGCCAATAAAACTATTATTTCTTTATTTGTCTCTTATTTGTTTTGCCATGATATAACATATTTTTATTTGTCTCGTAACCGTTTCATTATTAAAATGTATTATTTCTTATTTTCAAATATATGATTAAATCTAATGTTTAATTATTAGAAAATAATAAATTATACACTTAAATAAGGTTTATTCTTTTGATATTAAAAATAGTTATAAGGAATCAAGATTTAAAAATTAAAAGTGAAAAATTTCTTATTAAATTTGCTTTCTTCATTTCTATTCATTCATTTCTATTGAAAAGCATCAAGAAGTCCTACAGGTTCATTTTATTGAGTTATAACTTTAAAAATAACTGAAAAAGCTAAAAATTCACCACTTGAAAAAAAATTTAAGTGCTATTAAATTAGCTGAGGCAAAAATATATTACGTGGCTCAAAAGTTTGAATTATTTATTATACTTTTCTCTTAATACAAACCTGAATACCGCGTTATCTTATGCTTCGCTAACCCGTCAGAGGATGACGTCACAAATCTACTGAGAGGCCTTCACTCTCGGTGGCTATGCTCGTACTCGCATACGATTCAGGCACATACGATCGCTGTCGAGGGACAATTGTCGAATGAAATGCAATATCCTGTAAAAAAAAAACCCGAATGCGTTGCCCCATCTACTACCGCTATCGGGAATTCTAAGAACTTGATTGGTGAAATATAGTTTCCAGTGGAAACTCCTCAATTAGGTTCTTTTTTTCTCTCAACGGTAATCTGAGGTACGGCAAACGCATCAGATGCAAATGCTCCTAGGTTCCTTTTTACTGTCTCAATAAGATTAGAGATGTGTAAATCGCATGCAGTGTAAATGGTCCCTGAGAACAGGAAGTATTCTCACTGCATGGTTTTCACATATGCGATCGCTCGTAAGTGTGATTCGCACATGCGTGATCAGTTTCTCTTACTTGCAGTTTCTAAATATTCATTCATCCCCTTTGCACAGGATCAAAATTGCGATGGTATGTCTTCGGACGATCCTCAGATTTCTCAGAGATGTTTCCCAGACAGTCGCCAATAGCTCATTGTGCAGCTCTAGTGCGACGTATATAAGTACCTACCTAAATGTTCATTCGCGCATCTAGAACAATTAGATGTAAGGTGAATGTTCATTTAATGGTCCTTTATTAAACGTTCTTACGCACTTTGCTTGTCAAATGAAGTGTTATTATTGCATGAGTTTCGCATATGTGATCTCACGTAATAGTGATTCGCGCATGCATGAGCAGCTCATGATACATTTTGTTTATAAAGGTTTGAAGTTAAAATAAGGTGATCAGATTTTTAAACCATGATTTGAGGACACATTAACGGAACTTACTCGATAAATTTGATAATTCGAAGATTAATTTATATGTGAAACAGAGATTTCCTTTTTTTAATTAATAACTTACACCAGGTGGAAAAACCATCTTCATCAAATTTATTTTCATTAATAAGCTGTTTTGGTGTATTTCAAGATATTCTACATTCATTAAACACACGTAAAATGAATTAGTACATCAAATACAAATTATTTTGATCAGGCGTTTTTCAGATTTTTACATACGAGTATTTTACTGTTTATATATAAAATCGGAAGTTTCCAGATAAATTCGAGGTCATAGCACCTCTGGAATAAGATGAGCACAGCTAGTCATCTTATTCTAGGGCAATTGAAAGCAGTGCCATTGACCCCTAAAGGTCTACATTGTGTGTAGCTCACTCTCTCCCGATCATCGTCGGGGGGAGAATCGCCCAGAGCTCGGCTTTAAAAACTGAACATTGTCTGACAATCTAAATTGTCTGCTGTCAATGAAAATTCCATTGTAGTAGATCAAGAAGGTACATCCTATTCTAAATTTGTTCAGATACTTAAGACTTGAACCATCAGTGTAAGTTTACAGTCCTGTGTTTTGTGGTAATTGAATTGAATGGAAATTATTTCGGTAGGGTAGTGTAAAAGTACTTCAGATGATATTTTCTGGAAAATTTTTGGTTCGCTATGTAGAAAGGGATTTATGAAGTTTGCTTATGTTTTTAATATATAAGATTTAGGAGTATGGTTCCTGCGAGTGACGTTGTTCTATATGCCTTAGTTATAGCTAATAGAAATATCCTCTCAATTTTCTTGATTACGTTTAACGTTCTGACCAGTTCACTATACCCTATTTCCACTCGGTATGAAATTAAGTGTACTGTTTCTATAGATAAATTTCTTGATTCCACAGTCTGATCAGAAATTCTGTTTAATTTGGTTTGGAATTTAATAATTTTAGAATAGACATTGTTGAAATGAGATAGCCAAGATAACTGAGTGTTAAGCTTGTGTTTGAATCCCAAGTAGTCAATCCTATGTTGAATTCCTATATTTTAGCCGTTCCATTTTAATTGTTGGTTTTCTTGTGTATTTGTTTTCGTGGGAAATATATTTACGGCTGCTTCTTGCATACTGAATGTGAGAATTTGTTCTTTTGCCGAAACGAGATATTTTGTAAACATGGAAGAAGCCAATTGTCCGAGAGGGTTTAATATTGTATCAGTGATCAAAATAAAAAAAAGTCATCTGCAAATGCTGTTATTGATTCGTGCGGATGTCTTTGGCTATTTAAAATCGTACTTGAAATTAAGAACCACAGGATTGGGCCTAAGCAACTTATTAGGAGAATAACAGTTCTTGAGCATTCGGCATTTATTAATACCTTTACGATATTTGACCAGTGGACAGCGTCAAATGCTCCCTTTATGTCAAGTGGGATCCCTTAAGAATATTTTCGGTTCTTTTTAGCACGTTTATTTCTGTTTGTTAATTCTTTAATAGCTATTGTTGTAGATCTGTATTTTTGAAAGCCATGTTGGTCTGTATTTATTTTATTAATTTCTAAACGATATAGTCGTTTGGTTGGTAACTTATCCAGGACTTTGCCCCACACCGGAAGTAAGGATATTTGTTGATAACTTTCTAGTTTTTTGCGGATCTTTACCCAATTTTCGAATTAGAACTATGGTAGCGGTTTTCCAGACTGTGGGAAAATGGTTGTGATCTTTACATTTATTTAGAATATCTGTAAAACATCTAGGATGTATTTTAAACAGTGTTTTGATTAACTCTGCAGGCAGCCCGTCTGTGCCAGATGCTTTATTATTTTTCATATCTTCTATTACATATTGAATTTCATTTTCAGAAAATAGTTGTTCAAGATTATTATTTGCAGCCTTCGGTTATGGTGTGCCTGTAGTAGTGGGCCTGCTCAAAGTGATATTAGAGAATGGCTATAATTGCTTCTATTTGGTTATTTGATAAATGATCCATCAGATTGCATAAGATTTGAGCATATTGAAAATGGTGGAGCTCATAATATTTATTTAGAACATCTGTAAACTGTGTAGAATGTATTTAAACATTGCTTTTATTACCTCTCGAGGCCAGATGCTTGATATTTTTAATATCTTCTCTTACATATTGAATTTCAATTGAGTTGTGATTTTTTCTAAGTATTCATGTAGTTTGTTTATAGTTGTTTTGGTTATTTTTCTGAACTGAGCTTTATCTCTTTTTATATTCAGGCATCATTTTTTTCTTACATCGGGATCTCTGTCACATGGAATCTTCGTATTTTAGCTCCAAGTCTTCTCCTTCTTACTCAGAACTCAAGTGTACACCCTTATGATGTTGAATGGACCCTTAGCTAAGACTTTCCGGGAATTCCCGGTAAGTCTTAGCTATTCTTTTTTTAGAGTTATGACAGAGATCACCCTATGACAGCTATATCACCCTGAACACCAGAGATGAATTGACCAAGGACGTGTGTTGTGTTTAGTGTTATAAGTAAATCTCTTGTTAGTTCAGAAATGCTTTTAAGTTCCATAGAAAAATCAAAGAGGTTTAACACAGAAAATCTTATTGTTTGAATAATTTGTCTTTCAGAACGGCCAGTCATCAACATCAACGTAATCAACCGGTGGTCACTCAAAGTTTCTGCATCTTCTGCTAGTCACTCACAGATGTTGAATGGATCCTTTACAAGAGTCAAGTCAATTCAACTCTTTCCAATGGTGGAATCATATATCCGCAGCGAGTAAGGATCGTTAAGGACATCTAAATCCATTAGTCCAATGAATTCGATGATCTGACGTTCTCTCTCGTCATCTGCTGGGCCCCAAAGGGTACTCTTGGCCTCAGAGTCCACATTAATAACTGTCGCCCAGGAGAGTTGGTATCAAAATAATATTGTAATTCATCAAGCGAGGCTGCAAAAATCTGTGGAAGGTGGAATATAGGCTGAAATAAATTAAAATTTTATATCTCGATAAGTAACGTCAAAAATTACAAGATCTCTCTTAATGATGACAGGAAAGTAGTTAATTGTTTTGTGAGCCAAAATAGCAGATCGATGATTATCTGCAATATTAATTTCACAATAATAATTTTAATCTGTATACCTTTAACTTATACTCCAAATTAAAATAAGGATCGTTTATTGAACTTGAATGAATATTTTGGGAAATAAAATCAACTGAATGTTGATAATTTGCATTTCTAGAATGATTTAAGTTGATGCGCGCTATCTTTAGTGAATTTTGAGGCTTATCCATCATTAATTCTCTTTATCACTTGTTCGTACTCTCAAATATAATTTTCACAATGCTTATAAAGAGAACTTTGATTTGTTAATAGTTTTAATTGAAATTTTTGATTGGCTTACTAGACCTGCTTGATCGACGAAGGGGGTCAATACAGCTGCTTTTCTTGTTGCTATCGTTTATCTTATGTTTTATCGAACCGCAATTTGCTCAAATTTCTGCATTCTTGCAAAATTTCGCTGTATGTCCGAAAAAGCAACATTTATAACATTGTGCTACACTGGCATATTCCTTCAGTCTTATGCCATTCCAGGAATACAAGACCATTCCAGGTTTCTAAGTATATTTATATTAATAACCGTCGTTGAACAGTCGACCCAATTTTGGGCTTATAGCCTTTTTCTTGAATTAGTATTCAAGAAAAAAGTTCAAAAAGTAAAAAAAGTTCAGTAAGTGTCCAATATAATATTGTCCAATATTTAATAAAATGTTTGTTTTCAGATTTAAGATTAATTTGAGTATAAGTTTATGTTTTCACATTTAGCCTGCATTAGACCAAAATGTAAGCCTATGATATCCGAACTCGGTCGTTGGGATTCGAACCCGGTTAATCTCATTGGAAGGCGAACAATCTATCCCTTGAGACAACACGACTCAGGTTTAAGGCGATCAATACGAAACACCCTATATAGTCGAAAACGACCAGTTTCATTATTGATTCCATAAGGTTTTACCATATCGCTCAGATAGTTGTGTTCAGTTGTTCGTTTTTAATCATTTTAATACTTTCTTTTGGTTAAGTCCCATGGAAACGAAAGGGGATAATAAGAATCAAATATTTAAAAATATTCGAATGTGGTAAATTTAAGTGTCTAAGTGAAAGATTGATGATACGTGAGTACTTTGGATATCATTACCTATGTTTCTTATTATTCATTTAGATTATCATCATCATCAGTAGCTCGACAGTCCTGGGTGGACCCTGGCTTTCTCAAGAAGACTGCACCAGTCCTTTCTTCTGCGTGCCACGGCTTTCGAGTCTCTGACCTTGATTGTGGTAAAGTCCCTTTGGAGGCAATCCGCTCATCTCAGCCGGGGTCTGCCTCTCTTTCTAACTCCAGTTGGCCTTGCCAAAAAGCTTCTTTTAGATTCTTTTAGCAGTTCATCGTTCATTCTTACAATGTGTCTGGCCCATTTCATGCGCTGGATCTTATGGTACTTCAGAATGTCCGGTTCTCTGAATATCCTGTAAAGTTCAGAGTTAGTTCTTCTCCACACTCCCTTGTCACACACACCACCAAAAATGGATCGGAGTATCTTACTCTCGAAAGCAGCGATGGTCCTCTCATCAGCTTGGGACAAGGTCCAGGTTTCAGATGCGTAAGTGAGAACTGATCTTATTAGGCTTTTATATATTAGCAACTTGGTGTCTCTTTTAATGTTGTCGGATTTAAGGAATTTTCTTATGCCATAAAAGCACTTGTTGACTGCAGTTACTCTCTTCCTTACTTCTGTAGAAATTGAGTTTTCGGATTTGATTTCAGAGCCAAGGTAGGTGAAAGAGTTCACCTTTTCAAATTTATACTCTCCTATCTCGATGTGCGTGGAGGTATCGGTATAGTTGATACATTGCATATACTTTGTCTTACTCTGATTAATTGAGAGGTGCATCTTTTTGGCCTCTCTTTCCAGGTCCAGGAATGCCTGCTTTAGGTCATTAGGGGTTTTCGCTATGATATCAATATCATCAGCATAGGCCATAATTTGAACAGATTTTGAGAAAATAGTTTCTCTAGTGTTAATTCCTGAATCTCTAACTACTTTCTCAAGAGCAAGATTGAAAAGAAGGCATGCTAATGCGTCGCCCTGTCTTATGCCATTTTTTATTTCAACAGGTTCAGATAAGTTTCCCTGTATTTTGACTCTCAATTTGGTGTCATTTAATGTAAGGGATATTAGTTTCATAAGTTTTTCAGGAATGTTAAACTGTCTCAGAGAGTCGATAAGCAGTTCTCTATTAATGCTATCATACGCTGTTTTGAAATCAATGAAAAGGTGATGTGTATTGATTTGGAATTCCTTAGTCTTTTCAAGAATATGCCGGAGGTTATATATTTGTTCAATTGTGGAACGATCCCAGCGAAATCCACACTGGTAATCCCCTATGATGTTTTCGGCATATGAAGATAGTCTGGTGAAGAGTATATTAGAGAAGATCTTATAGGTAGTACAAAGGAGGCTTATACCTCTATAGTTAGAGCAGTCGAGGACATCTCCTTTTTTATGAACGGGACAGACAGTGCTGAGCTTCCACTCTTGGGGAAGTATTTCAGTCTCCCACACTGATAGCATAATGCGGTAGATGTCTTTAATTGCATCTTCTCCAGCATATTTTAGTAATTCTGGAGGAATGGTATCTGGACCAGGGGCCTTATGGTTTTTTAACTTTTTTATTGCTTCCACAACTTCAGCAAATGAAGGTGGATCGATCATTTCTTGATTGGTATTTTGAGAGAAGTTGGAAGCACTTGGTGGGTGATCCATGTTCAGTAGGTCATGAAAGTGTTCTTTCCACCTTTCCATTATCTTAGATTTGTCACTCAGTATTTCCCTGTTCTTATTTCTGCAGAGAGCTGTTCTAGGTTTAAAATCTCTGTGACCAAGGTTGATCTCACGATAGAAAGCTCTGCTTTCAGTTGATCTTTTGAGATGTTCAAGATCTCGCAGTAGATCCTCGTAGAATTTCCTTTTCTTGGTCCGATGAACTCTCTTTTCTTCTCTTCTAGCGGCCCTGTACTCTTCTACGGAGAGTCTTGAGTGCTTTCTACTAAGCATTTTTTGGTATGAGTCAATCTTTTTTTGGGTAACTACGTGGCATTCAGCGTCAAACCAATCCATTCTCTCTGCTATCCCAACGTTACCCACAACAGTTTTGCCTGTTTCACCAACAGTATTAGAGAACACGCTCCATTTTTCATCAATGTTTTCAATGTAGTTGTTGGTCTTATTTCTAAGAGCGTCTGATAGTTTGGATTGATATGTGTGTTTGATCTCCGCCTCCTTAAATTTATCACAGTTGAGCTTTTCAAGCCGTTTACCATTAGATTTACGTGCATTGGAGATTCTAGCCCTTAATTTGGCTTTGACTAGGTAATGATCAGAATCAAAGCACGCTCCACGGTATGAGCGGACATCTAGGACATCTGACATGTGTCTAGTATCAATCAGAAGGTGGTCAATTTGATTGAATGTTTCTTCATCTGGAGATTTCCGTGTCATTTTATGTATTCTCTTGTGTGGGAAGAGGGCGCTAGATACCACCATATTGTGTTCGGCAGCAAAGCTGACAACTCTTTGTCCATTGTCGTTTGAGTCGTCACGAAGACTGTGTCCTCCGATTATAGGTCTAAATTCCTGCTCCTTGCCGATTTTCGCGTTAAAACCCCCGATTTAACCATTTAGATTATATTTCTGAAAAAATTACGATAGTAGTAAAAAGTTAGGACTTTAAAAGATTTATTTGCTTTTTTATCTTTTGATGGTATAAAAGTAAGTTATTTTGAATCAAAATATCAAAAGTTTTGGCTACCAAAAGCCCTCTATCCCAGCTCTATAAGAAGTGATAGATAAATTACACGAGAAACTTTAATCTGATGATTAAAACTTGGTAAAAAAAATTATTGGGAAAAGACGAGGCAAGATAGGGCACCTATTTTAAAATATGTTTCATTAATGCTAAATAGTGAACTAAAAGTGCCGCAAGTGTTTTTATTCATTATGCTTTAAATTAAATAAAATTATTAAAAATATAAGGACATTTTAAGTGAACAAAGTCAAATGCATTTATTTTATTCAAAAAAAAAAAAAAAAAAGAAAAAACCAACAGAAAATTATGTAAAGTTCCCGGTTAGCCATATGGAGTAACACGGAGTGGAGAAGAAAAACGACCACAAAATAAATAAACAATTAAATGAAATCTGCGAAATTTGTTCGAAATTTGTTCAAAAGAAATTTATTCAACTAATATTTATGTAGTTTTTAATGTTAAATGATCGGTTTTAAGGAGTCTAACACTTTATTATGGAGTATGTAAAACAGGGGTGTCAAACTCAAAAGCTAACTTGGGCCAAATAAACAATGCTTTACTTTAGGTGGGCCGCAAAAAAAAAAAAAAAAAAATCAATGCTCATTGAAACAAATATTTTTATTTTGAATAGTACATTGTAATAAACATATATAAAGTTAAATTATTCTTTGATACTTGACATCTCTTCTCTGCTACTATCTTTCCTATTTCGGGAGAAATTTTATTGGCCGAGACTACTTTCAAAATTGACCCAACGTGAGCGTTATTAATACGGTTTCAGACGGGAGATTTATTTCCATTCATAACAGAAAATAATTGCTCTCTCTGATAAGTACTTCCAAACATAGAAATAATTTCATGTGCGAATTTTCGAGTATTTTCAAACCTTGCCGGTAAATATTTGTAAACTTCAGTCACACCCGCTTCTTTTGCCTTCAAAATTGAGTCGTACTGAATCTCAATCACTTCCATTTGCATATTAATGGGTACTGAGTCTATATTTATTGAGAAAATCGAAGAAAACAAACAAAATTTGTTTTCCAAGGAATTAAAATCTTTAAACTTTGTTTCAAATTCGGTTCTAAGATTTGAAATTTTTTCTGCGTATTTTTGATACGATGCAGTATCCCTGGAATGGCAGGTGCCGCAAGCCAATTAGAATTTTAAATTTTCGCGCGTACAATTTAAAATGATCCGTATAGTTTATAAATAAAGTATATTCTAATTTTATATGCTAGTTTTCTTTATAATTCACATTTCTACTTTGCATCGGATATATTGATTGGGCCGCATGTTGCCCGCGTGCAGCGAGTTTGACACCCCTGATGTAAAACAATAAGGGTAAAATATTATCAATGTGTAAAAAGTGGTTGTACATTTATTTAAAACGTATTTAAATTAAGCGAACTTCTTCTTTTGGCTACTTCTTCAGGTTTGAAACGAAATCCATACGGTTTCTTTACAAATATATATATAGACTGAATGGGGGTATTTTCCCATTCTACTCTAGAGAGATTCCGGTTTACCCTTTTACCTAAAAATTTTTAATTTTACCTAATATTTTAAACATACTTTTGATACTTTTTGCTACTTTTTGCACAACAATTTTTCACATTTGCACTCATTTGCTGACATTTAGATCGAAAAGAAACAATCACTCATCATTGATAGGGCTGCAGGTTTGTCGCGGCGCGAATTTCCGGGTAATTGTCATCTTTTCTCCTAAAATTCGCGAATTTCTCAATATGTCTTGACTTGCACGAAAATTGCTTAAAATTTGATTTTTTTTCCATTTTTTATTTGTTATTTTTATTAAACAGAATTTTTTATTTTCCTGAACCTTAAATTGAACATGTAAAATTGATTAGATATTTAGGGGAGTGAATCAATAGCAAAATGACATGAAAATAGTTCAGAAAGAGATAATCACAATCTTGTCAACTAAGGTGGTCTTTCTACACCTAGGGAGGATAATTACCTTCCTGAAGTCAGTAAGAGTACAAAAGAAATTGGAATCACAAAAGAAGGAAAATGTTGTAAATCAAATCTTTGACAGAAAAATTGTTATACATGCTATTGCACTGGACAATGAAATTTCTACTGCCTTTTTACATATCCAGTTAATTTTTCCTAGGCGGCTTCTTGTGATTTCTTAAATATGGATCAGTGTTTCAGATGAAGGGGGGGGGGACTAGTAGTTAGTAGGGACTTGTAACTAGTAGTTTGAATGTAAAATGTTTGAGTTTTCACAGCAATTACTTCTTACAAAGCAACGGTCAAGGAATTGCGCGTTGGTGAAGGAAAATTGATCGAGTTTTGGAAATCAAAGACCGAACGCTCCAAAATTGGCAAAAGTGGCAATTCAAAGTTTGTTGATGCCCAAAAACAGCGTTGACGCAGAAAGATCGTTTTCTAAGTATAAAAATGTATTAAGTGATGAAAGACGAAGGATAAATGAGAATAATCTGACAATGTACAATACTTTGTACCAAAATTCTGTTCATTTAAATAAAAATATTAATATTGCTTGAAATTCAAAGAAATACTTTTGTTGTGTATTTTTAAGCTTTCTTTATTATTTGCGCAATTTCTGTCTTTTGCATCATTTATATAATAAATTTTTTTATGTTTAGAATTTGTGTAATTTTCAAAATTTCCCGCGATTTTCCCACGAATTTGGGGTCTTTTTTCCCGCGACAAATTTGCAGCCCTAATCATTGACATTTCTTTAATTTACTAAGTCAACTATTGATAAATTTTTAAATGCTAATAAACATTTCGTTTAAACCACTTTTTTTGGGGGGGGGGGATTCTGTAGTTTAGTGCAATATAATTCCGATAACCTAAAAGAGTTTTTTTTAAATAACTATGAGACTGTTTTTATAATTAAAATAGACCAAAATATATTTTTGTTTGTGACTAAAGCTTCGGAAAAAGCGTATAAAAGCGACACCAGTGTTCCATCTGCTTTAGAAGGTTAAGATAAAGTCATTTGAGGAATATACATATTTAAATGAACGTTTAACTAAACCAAATAAAAGACAATTCCTTCTGGCCTAGTTTGATTTTCGGGAATTTTTTTTTCGAACGATATTTGACACGATATTTTTCGACATTAATTATTGATTGATCGACATATTTTATTGATTGATTTTTCGGCATGATAATTCCTGGCAATAGAAACCAGGTGATTTAAGGAACTCTAAATATTTTGATATGCATGGCACGTACCAGAATACATTATTGAATTTATGTGTGAATAAATATTTGATATGTGAATAATTTTATGGCGCCTTAAAAGATTCGGCTAATTGTTATTTGTTAATTCTAGGAAATTAAGCAGAAGATTTTGTATTATATGAATAAATAAATTAATGATAAATTATGAGTCATAACGCAGATAATAATCAAACGGTGAAATTACATTGTTAAATTTTTATAAGGAGTTATAAACTTTACTTGGTTCATGTTCGATCAAAAATATTACAAAAATTTAATTATAAAGGCTTTTTATGAAAGTATGTATGATTTATTATATTTTATTTTGAAATTTAAATTAATAAATTTTTATTAATAATTAATCGATGATTTATTAACGAAGTGCAGTTTCTATTTTTTTAAATTGTTTCAGTTAAGTTAATTGTTAATGAAAGGCTAACACTTTCTCTTTGTATAATTTCTCTTTGTATAATTTAAGCTGCTTTTAAGTGAATGCGTTTTAATCAATGAATATAAATATTCTATTGTTTTATTATAAGAAAAAGTTCAGTTACTAAAAGTTAATAATTATGTTGCACTCTAAGTGTTTCACACACATTAAAAATACTCCTTAATGTAAAAAATAATGAATGTTCTTAAATTTACAAATACCAAGTTATTAAAGTTTAAAGTATCCTTTAATTATTTAAATCTATCTACAATCATGTGAACAATTTAAGTAAAATATTGACAAATTTTTGAAAAATATGCTGCCAAAAGCCGTTTACATCTTTTGACAGCATAATGTTAATAATAGCATATATAAGTAACATTTACACATTAACAGACCTTGTTACATATCAATTTATGCTGTTACTAGGAATTAATATAGACTCTACTTTAATGGTTGTTGCAATTAACCTCATGATCCTTTGTTTTACCATATGCAATCGTAATTTTTATCAATTTATGTTAATTTCATGTAAGTAACATTTAAAAACGATTGATGTAACTCTAACAGAAGCGATATATCTAATTAGACAAAGACTCCATCATAAATGTATTAACTTTATACAGAAGATTTGCAATGTAACTTTAACCGGAAGTTTAATTATGCCATTTGTTGAAATGTCAAACGACTGGAAACCGTTGATTAAAGCACTTTAAAAGGAATTTTAAGTGCATGTTTATTTGTAGCGTCTATTGAATTCTAAAGGAGTATAAATTTGTCTTACTCAAAGTTTAATAAAATAATGCTTACATAATTTCTATGAACTTGAATTCGTACTTTTAAAAGGGAATACAATTATACATTTATTATTCGGTAGTATCCACATAACTCTGAATTAAGGCCGTTTCCACATTTATTTTAAAATATAGTATACGTAATATAGACATTACTCTGAAATTATAATACATAGGTAGTATCATATTACTCTGAAATTATAGTCATTTCCACATTAATCTTAAAATATAGTATAGTATAGGCAGTATCCAAATTACTTTGAAAGTATAGTAGAGTATAGGTAGTATAGACATTACTCTGAAATTATAATATATAGGCAGTATCACATTACTCTGAAATTATAGTCGTTTCTACATTTATCTTATAGTATAGTATAGTATAGTATAGTATAGTATAGTATAGTACAGTATAGTATAGTATAGGCAGTATCCACATTACTTTGAAAGTATAGTAGAGTATAGGTAATATAAACATTACTCTGACATTATAGTATGTATTGTAATATATAGACAGTATCACATTACTCTGAAATTACAGTCGTTTCCACATTTATCTTCAAGTATAGTATAGTATAGGCAATGTCCACATTACTTTGAAACTATAGTAGAATATAGGTATTATAGACATTACTCTGAAATTATAATGTCATCACATTACTCTGATAGTATAGTATAGCAGGCTCTGAAGATAATAACAGTATCTGCAGATTATTTTTCACCTCAAAGTTAAAAAAAAAAAAAAAAAAAAAAAAAATGGAGAAACATTAGCTAGCAGAAAAAAAACCGAGAACAAGAACAGTTTAAAGATAAAATGAAAAAGAAAACATTTTTCTAGATTCATTTATAAAAAAAAGGTGGAATAGTTTTACTTTAAAAAAAAAATTAATACCGAAAAAGAAAACACTTTCTAATTGTTAATATTTCTGATTATTGCTTTATTTGTCAGCCAACTGCTTGCGATGCTTTGATAATGGACTTCATAAGAAGAGATTTAAAATAAGCAAAAATCAGAAAGGTTCTTTTTAAATGAAAGATTTATATGTCATCTTCAAGTTAAACCGTTGATTCTGATTTCATTATTGGGTCAGTATAAACATGTTTTTTTTCTACTTTAAGGCGGAGTTAAGATATGATTGTATACAATTCAAATTAAAGTGAAGTTTTCGTGTTCTCCTCTCCGGGTAACGCAAATGCAGGTTTATGCCATCAAAAAGTCCCTGAAGAAGGCAACTTAGTCCTATGCTCGATCTAGAAGTGTCATGGTCATTTGGGTTGGGTTCGAAATTACAAGGCCATGGTGTTGAACATTGATAGTCGTAAACTTAGAATTGGGTATATATATTGTATATATAAATAATTAAAATGTTGTAGATTGATACTGTAAATGTTTCGAAAGGACTATATTATTTATATGACTCTGAAATTTTATTATAGGTAGTATCCACATTTCTCTGAGAGTATAGCATAGTACAAGTAGTATCTGTAATACTTCGAAAGTATAGTGTAGATCCACATTACTTTGAAGCCACACATTACTCTGAAAATATTACCTGATACTAGTGTAAAAGAAATATATACAGGTAATTGAGTAAAATGCTATTAATATATATTTTAAGAATCTTTTATGAAACTGAAATAGATTGTATACTCCTAAAACATTGCCAATTAAAAGTAAGACGGAGAAAAAGTAAAAGCATTTACAAAATTTGAGGAATCGCTATTGAGGAAAACGAGATTAAAAACATTAAAACTAGTTTAATGACTGGATGCTTCATTTATGTTCACCTGTCACCGGACCTCAGTTTTTCCTGGCAATCAAGAGATTGTTATTTTTTTTGTCTCGTTTTCCTCAATTGTGATTTTTCTACTACATGAAATAGTAATTTACTACCTCTTATGTGCGCATGGATTCGACTTCATTTTTCAGAAGCCTTCTTAAAACGTGTATTATGTTAATCGAACGCTTTGGTTTTCTTCATAATCGTATTTCCCATCCTCTAAATGTGTATAAATTTTCATATTTCGCAAGAACTCTAAAAAAAAGATAAATAATTAAATCTTTGCCAACTAATATTTTTACAGCTCTCTAATTTTGTTTTAGAACTGTTGAGCTTTACAATTATAAAATAAATTTTTATGAATCTGTTAGCTAACATCTTACAAGTGAGGTTTAATTTTTATTCTCTAACTTAATTTAAACATTTTCTTGTAATTCTTTATTATCTCAATAGCTATAACGCTAACTAATTACCATACTGTTATTAACTAAGTCTTAAGTTAAACTTTTGTTGATTGAACCCAAGCCAAATAGATAACAACTTTCTGGAAAGACTTGACTTTTTTTCGCTTTTAGTCTTGATTTAAATTCGTGCTATCACGCATATATGAGTTTTGGCAAGCTCGCAGATGTTTTCATATATGTATATTTTACCTGGTTTAAGCAAACTTATGATACCAATCCCCCTTGTCCTCACAAGAATTTTTCAGTTAATTATAAAAGTGTAAAAAGATACCAACTATATTAAGAATTAAATTTAACAGTAATTTAATTTTATCAAAAAGTAACACTTTTCACATTGCATGCAAGAAGTCTCTTATTTCTTTGCTCTTATTGTGGCACTTTCTTTCTCATTTTGTTTTTTGTTGCGAAAAATACTTTTCAGAAACTGTAACTAATTAAACTTACCCGGCTTGTACTGCCCACAGTACTGACGTAAAAATATCCTCAGTGGTAGATGGATCATAGGTTAGAGTTCAATTGCAAGGAGGCTAAACGTGGGAGATTTTTGTGGTTTTCCTCACCATGTAACTCAAATACAGATTAGTTCCATCAAACAGTCCTCCATGAAAGCAAAATTACACATAATACTTGATCCAGGTGTTCCCTTTTTTTCTGCATTGAGTTAAAAATTATAAGGTTACGGAGGTGAACATCAGTAGTCGTAAACCCAAAGATTGAGTAGGCTGTTCAGCAACGGTTATAAAATAAAAATTTAAAAATAAATTATAATTATGGTGTGGCAGTCGAATTTTTGACCATAGATGGCGCCAATGGAATACAAGAACAATCGCACCCCCTCTGCCTAAACAGGCATACGTCAACAACAACAACAACAACAAATAAGAGATCCGTATATAAATCAAGCAATATCCAGTTTATGCCATTATAGACATTACATATTTCCTAACTTTAAAATTTTTTATAATCGTTCTTTTTCTATTTTCTTTCTTCTTCACAAATTAAATTTGTGTTAATCATTCCTAACTCAATTACGATTAAATTAAAGCAATTATTTAGCGTTTATCACATTTCCAAAGAAAAAAAAAAGCGAATATAAAATTATTAATGTAACTGCTAATTTTTAAATTCAATACAAGTCTATAACTAATTAATTAAGTGTCGCGACTAATCGATAATCATACTCTACTTTCCTTTAGTCGCTTTTATCCACTAATCACAAAAATGGTTCGGTTACAGGGTTACATTAAATTCTAAAGGTCTTTTTGGTGATTCATCAGTAGTAAGATTATTTAAAATTTAATATTAAAAGTCAGTGGTTGGCTTTGTTTTGGGCTATATTTTCCATCAATGTCTCGCCAACTTTGAAGCTCTTTCTATTCTGCTAAATGTCCGCTAGTAAACTATTCCATCACTGATCATTTAAAATTATCGGTGCTTGAACAGGGGGACTCTTTAGGTGCCCAATGACTCCTCAGTCCAACTATTAATAATTACAAAAATCCTCATATTTAAAATGCATGTCTTCATTTTTATTAAAGGAGATGCTGCTTATTATTTTGTTACATTCTTAATAGAGCCATATTTGTTACTTTTAAAAATATTCCCAAAATAAAACAATTTTCGTTCGACGCATCTCAGCATTTAATCCCTCTTTCACTTCTGGACACGTAATTTACCGTGTACGAATTATAAAACGGACACCGAGAATAACTTTTAGTTTAATGATCGGATCCTCACGTTGTAGAATTCAAACTTAATGGTTCGAAGGGGTGACCTCAAATATTCTAATTGATTAGTGCAGGCGATAATTGAATTTTTGAAATCCGAAGCAAAAGTGTTTTTTTTTTCTCTGAATAAGCATGCCTTTTTTTTTGTTGACGTCTTCAGATTCCGGTCCCTCAAAAGGGGGCAGCCGCAATCTGGGAAATTTGGTCTCAATAGTTTGGTCAGGAGAGCTGTTCAAAGTTTGGACCCCTTTAATGTTATTTTTACTTTTTGCTTATTTCGTTGATTTCGAGAACATTTTAGGAGAAATGATAATTTTTGCACACAATTATAAAATTTTATTTATGCAAACATAATTCCATGAAAAAAATAATTTTTAGTAAATATTTATCATTTTTTATTATTTTATTTAATATTAGTCCCAAAAGTTTTAAATTGTAAGGTATGCAATTTTTTACATTATTTTAAAGAATAATTTAAAATGGCAAAATACAAAACTTGAGTGAAATTGGTCGAATATTGAATTTTAAAAAAGTAGTATTTTAAAAATTCGATTTCTCAGATACTATTTAACCGATTTTCCATATTTGAGTAACCCCTTTGAATCTTAAGATTGAGCCGTAGAATGTGAAGATTCTGTTGTTAGATCAATATTTAAGTCGTGGTCTGTTTTTTTATTTTGCGCACAGCACAACTTCTACAACCAATTCTTCTATAAGGCTGGATAAATGCCTCCACAAATGTTGTGATAAGTTTTTGAAGCATATTTGATTTTTGAAACATATTCCAAACATTTTATTAGTTTCGTAAGGATGAATAGTATGGTGAAAGATTAAGATCATTATAACATGAAAATACTAAAACAATATTTACTAGGCTAAACTGTGTTAGACTTAAGGTCTGTTTATACGATCCAAGTTCTTGTACGAAGATTGATTGAAATTGATTGAAACTTGTTTTGCTTGGAGCTTGGATAGTGTAAATCATCATCCAAGTCCTTGGATGATAGTAGAGCATGCTTTACTTTCCATCCAAGTTTTTCCTCCCTTAACCAATCAGCTTCTTAAGTTTTGTGACGTCAACAGGCATCAGATTATGTCATTTTATTGTCCGTTTTCATATATTTTTTATCTAAATAAATCTGTTACAGTCTATTTTTGTTATTATGGTTTTATTGGAATTTATTTAGTAATTTTGAGTTCATTTAAGTATGATTTTATAATGTTGGATTTAAACAATGCGCATTCGCAGGTTTTTCATCCGACCAATCAGTGACATGCAAGAACTTGGATAGTGTCGACGAATTATGCAATCTCTTGGAGAGAGAAATTCCTCCAAGTTCTAGAATTCAAGAACTTGGATAGTGTAAACAGCCTTTAATACTGTAGAAAAATAAAGATCATGTTACTATGTAATCGAGATCAAGAAATTTTAGTAATTAGAATATTGAAAAGCAAACCGGTTGAGTAACGCCAATTTAGCTAAAAGCAAAGTAAAAGCCCTAATCTAACGTATCATAAATTCAGCGTACAACGGCAGCATGTCCTTGCAAGAGACTTAGAAGTTTTTTTTAGAGAAAAATAAATTACATTTGTTCTTTCATAGCGCTTGGTGAGTATAGGTTCAGTAAATTTTATTTTAGAGAAGCCTCAAGCTTTAATTTTAATCTCCTCGTATTTTTATTCAAATTCATTTTATTAATTTTTGTAAAGCAACTATATCAATCTCATTTTTCGAAACGAAATATTCTATGCTGTGATAAAAATAATTTAAAAAACGTGCATTAATATTATTGATAATTTATTTTAATTCTTTTATGTAACATCAAAAACCCTTACGAAAAAGCATGAAAACAAGGCATCCGTATTTTTAAACAAAATCCTTAGTCATTGTATGTAACTTAGTAGCCTTGAAATAGAATATCTTTTTTTATAGAAAAAGAAAAAAAATCATTTTATAACGCTTTTAAGTAATTATGTTCTTCCTAAAAATGCCAAAAACTTAGAAAATTAGATTCCTTTTAAATTTAATGTACTTTGCGAGATTATGATTATAACTCAGAACGGAAGAAGGCCTTTAAAGAAATGAAATTAAAATATATATTAACATTTCGATGTAGAAATAAAAAAGCTTAAAGGAAAAAAAAAAAAATTGTGTAAAATTTTTTTGTAAGTAGCGAATTTATTTCTTCGTTTTGCTTAAGAGAAAATAATCCGGAATTTCGCTAACTAATATAATTCGAAAGCCAAACATAAAAATCTTATTTTTAATTCAATTGCTTTATTACAAATTTAGCATGCTAATTTTTTATAAAATTTTATTTGCATTCTTCTATGAGCAAAATAAATACTAAATTGACTTTCATGTTCATTTTTCTCTGACTTCTGATAAAAACACCATAGATGATTTCTCAATTAATGCGTTAAAATGCGCAGGAAATAAATGAAAACCTATATAATATTTTAATTAATTTAAATTAAAAATATTTGAAATTTTTCAAATATTTCTTTCACGTCCATTTAATAAGTAGCTTAAGGGCATTTTACAAATCAATATGCAAAGAAAAACAAAGCATCGTTTTTTGAGAGTTAATTGCACTGAATAAATTGTATTTCTGAAAGAAAAATAAACATAATTCTGGTAATAAAATCAAAATGTACGGTATTTAAACAATTAAATTGATAATTGTTCCGTTCATATGTAACGGCATAAAGGAAATTCCGGTTTTCGAAAGTGTTGTTCTTATTTCTACACATTTAGCAAAAAATATAAAACTGAAAAGAAAACTGTTGTCGAATAAAATGGTTTTTATGCCATGCTCTGTAAGATTATCAAATTTCACCACATTTGCTAAATTTTATCTCTTATTATAAAACCTTACTTTATAATTATTTTTTTCAGAATCAACATCAAGAGCCGCGGTCGCTCAGGGGATAGAGCGTTCGCCTTCCAATGCTGCGAACCAGGATCGAATCCCTGTCGATACGAATTCCGCATCCGGCTTGCACCGACCATAGTGCTGACGTGAGATATCCCGTGAAGGCCCGGATAGCCTGGTTGGTAGAGCACTGGTCCCATGTCCAAGAGATCGTAGGTTTGATCCCCGCCGGCAGACGACTCCCCGTGTTGTAAATGTTGACTTATGCACGTTAAATCGGTCGAGTCACAAAGTCCTCTATGCTCCCATAACAAATCATACCTCTGGGGATACTGATCCAGGAGTTTCCTTGTCTTCTGGATTGGTCCAAAATTACAGGGCTACGGAGTTGAACATCAGAAGTCGTAAACCCAAAATTGGGCCGGCTGTTCAGCGACGGTTATAAAATAAGATAAAAATCAGAGCCGTGATGGCTCAGGGGATAGAGCGTTCGCCTTGCAATGAGGTGAACCGGGTTCGAATCGATGGCTGGTCGATACGAATACCGCATTCGGCTTGCACCGACTGCAGTGTTGACGTGAAATATCCTCAGTGGTGGACGGATCATGGGTTAGAGTCCCCTTGCCGTCAGGCTAACCAGGGGATGTTCTCGTGGTCTTCCTCTCCATGTAACGCAAATGTGGGTTAGTTCCATAGAAAAGTCTTCCACGAAAGCAAATTTGTCCCAATACTTGATCCAGGAGTACCTTTTTCTTCTGGATTGGGTTTCTTCCAACAGTACGCCAATATTGCAACCGTTGAAATGAATGATTACAGATGTAGTAAAAAAAAGAATGAAGGAGTAAATGAATGGGCATATTAATGAATCAGCAAATTAATGAATGGGTGAATCGATTTGTGATTAAATAAAAAGTTAAAAAAAGTATTGTTTTTTTTGCAGCAATCGATGACCTAACTTTTTTTCAAATTTCTATGCCATTTTTTTTTAACTTCAGAAGAACTTGGAGCATTTTTAGGAAACTTGGTTAAAATATTTCAAACAATCCCATTTTTCGAACACATGTTGTTATTTCTTGAAGTGTTTGAACAAATACGCCTCCGAACAAATTGCAAAAGTTATGTAAAGGTATTACAAAAACAATCGGGATGAACGGCTTTTTAAGTTTTCTTTATTCCTTATAGCAAATAAGTTTTCTTTATAGCAAATATCAGAACAAAAAGAATTTTTTTCGTTGCATGCCATAATATAAAGATAATTGTCGTCTTACTTTTTCATGCCTTCTTATGAGGCAGAAATATTACATGATCTAATTATCTTGAACAAAGGAAGAACTAAATAATTGTAGTAAGCTAAAATTACAAATTTGTATCATGATAATTGATAAACACATTTGAACAAAAAATTAGCACAAAAATGTTAACCTTACGCATTCGGTTCACTAGTTTTTTCAACAGTAAGCAAAAGGTTAAAAAAGTTCGATACAATACGATCTATGAACCATTAGTTAATCGATATACATGAAGGGGATGATCAATCTTCTTTCATGGCTAGTGATGCATTTCTGTAGTTTTTAAAATTTTAGTTGTGAGTAGGATTTGATTTTTTAATCTTTTCACATATTTCAGACACGGGTGTCCCTTTTATATATATGTATATTTTTTGACGCTCTAATTACAAGCAAAAATATATTTTGGTATTTTTTAATTATAAAAAAAACAGTTTACGTGAAAAAATAATTACTAAAATAGTCTATTAGGTTATAGGAATTATATTTGTACTAAAACAAAAGCTCCGAAAAAAAAGTAGTTTGAAATTTTTTTTTCATTCATATTAAAGAATTTATCGATCATTAAATTTTTAAATTAAGGAAACTTCAGTGATGAATAACTGTTTATCTTAAATCTAAATAACTGTACATGAGTGCAAATGTGAAAAATTATTGTCTGGAAATCAGCAGCGTTTGGACCTTTTACGCATTGGATGTTATACTTTTAACGCAGAGAAAGACACCGGTGTTTCATGCTGTATTTCATAACTATAAGTTAATAAAATGCTAAATACAATATTTTTCACTTATTTTGTCCAAATTTCATACAAAAATAATGAAAAAAAAAAGAAAAATTTGTTTAATAAAAATGCTGCGTCAAAGTATTATTAAGTGTCTGATATTGCTACGATATCTGTATTGTAACTTATATTATAAAATAATTTATTTAATTTCATATTTATTTTAATTCTACTTTTTATTTAATTGTATCTGGTCTGGTATTTATCTATCCAGTGGTCAAACTGTGAGAAAATAGTCCTAATTAAGGGGTTGAGGATAACTTTTGACGAGTGGGGTTCAATGTGGGGGGATCATTGAGCTCCCCATTTTAATTCAAAATTGGTTAAAATATTTTGGTTTTGATAGTATCTTTACTATTATCCCAAGATGAGCCGTGATGGCTGAGGGGAGGGAGTTTCCGTCTTCTAATGACAGTGGGTGTAATGTGAAGTAAATGAAAATAATTCCATGTGATGTGCTTCTAAGATATGAAAATTAAACATCTTTCTCTTTCAATTTCCCTATACGTTTATTTTTAGAAATTCGAATTCATCTTGTGATGAATGTTAATGCCTTCATTTGGATATTGATTCCCTTATGATTCAAAATATTAATTTCATGATTTAAAATGTTAGTTCACAGATTTGATCTTGTGCGCAGTCTTTTATTCCGTCTCCAGAGACTGCGGCTACGTTACAATATGAAAAATTAGATGTCTGTATTTCTAATGGATGGAGAAAAAATTTACATTCCTTTACTACATATCAACAAAAGAATTACTGTCTTGCGCTTAAAAAATAATTTTAATGAGGTTACGGAATTCCGACACTCTATAAATTTTTCTATTCTATATTCTATTTTACTATTTTAAACTCTATATTTTTCTATAAATTTACTTTCCTGTATTCGAAATGAAAAAAAAAATAAAAATACAAAATTGAATTTTTTTCATTCATAAAATGCTAAAAAATGATTGATACAAATGAAGAAAACATCTTCTTTCATGTCTAATGACTTATTTCTATAGTTATAAAAATTTTAGTTTAAGTAGGCTTCGATTTTTTATTTTTTTGACGCATTTCATACATTGTTGTCCTTTTATATATTTTTTCCTGACGCTCTAACTATAATCAAAAATATATTTTGGTATTTTTTACCTATAGAAATACGTCTAGTAGTTACTAAAAAAATCTGTTAGATTATTTTGTAAAATAAAAAATCCGAAAAAAAAAGCAGTTTCATTCATATTCAAAAATTTATCGATAAATTGATGTTGCAAATTAAAGAAATATCAATGATGACTAACTGTTTATCTTAGGTATAAATAACTGCATATAAGTGCAAATTTAAGAAATTATTGTCAGCAGTGTTTGGATCTTTTGCGCATTGGATGTTTTACCTTTATCTCAGAAAAAGGTACCGGTGTTCCATGCTATATTTCATAACTATAAGTTATTAAAATGCTAAATAAGGTGACTTCACGAACTTCGTTTTTCAGTTATAAATTCATGTGATATCTGACTTGAATAAATCATTGAGCCTTGCAAGGTTTTTCCATTTTGCTGTATCTTAAATTACTTCGAACAAATATTTAGAGTTCAATACCCTTATCAAATTTGTTTCATTTTTATTTATCTTGAAAAGTATAATAAACTTATTTTAAATTTATGATAGTTTTGATAATATACTAAAGAAATGAAGGTGTTATTTGCATAAACATAGCCAACAACTGAACTTAATGATTGGTTAGAAAGCTCTTGGCTAGAAAATTGGTTTTCTAAATTTTTGCAATGTATAAACAGAAGTCTGCCAAATCTTTACAAATTTGATATGTCGCTTAAATAAATTTTCTGAATCACGCCTGAGGAATTCTTGCTCTTGAAAAAAGTATGTTTTTGTTAAGTTAAGCAGAACTCAAAATAAAAGCCTGTTTATTTTTGAAATATTTATTATATTTTACAAAATAAAGGAAAGTTTATGTTGTTTAGCTTAAAAGTTTTAGTAAACAATAAATTTATAAGTAGGTTAAAGAAAAATTACGTTTGTTTTAAGGGTATGTATTTGAAAGTAGGAAGATTTTATGAGTTTAGAAAATTTTTACCTACATTTTTGATTATTTTCTTACTAGTACTTTATCTGAAAGATTTTGATTCTAAGGAATTTTACACGATTGTTTCTAGTAAGAATTCAAGATGAATTCCATTTTCTCATTTCTGGGTTAGAGCAAAATAAGTTTTGATTATTCTCAAACTTTATGGCAAATATTTTAAGCATACAGCTAGAATAAGCTCGAAAGTCATGTTAGGAAGCCGTCAAAAGAGTGACTGGCAAAATCATGGCAATATGTTGAAGAATGTAAAGGATTTAGAATATGTTAGGGGCAACCGCTACTCCTTAAAAGAGAAAAGAAGGAGAAATTATGAGAGAGAAAAAGAGAAGGAGATAATAGAAGGAGAGGTTAGAAAGAGAGATCTTAATTTACAAAAGTATGTGCCGTGATAAAAGGATTTCCACAGTCCTCTTAAACGGAATGATACCAATGAAAATTATCATTATTTGAAATTTTCTTTTCAAATTTGTTTCTTCTTCAATAATTCGATAAAATGTTTGAATATATATTTTTAAAATTTATTCAGAAATTTAATAAAAAACATCAAATGTACGGAAAAATAATTGGAAACATAGGGCTAGTGTAGATATGAGCTAAAGTTGACATCTTGAATAATTTTTAATTTATTGTTCAAATCTTTTTCGTGAGATACCATAAATTGGAAAAGCTGGTATACACTTCCTTGCGTAGTTGCATAAGCACACAATAGTACTTCGGTAGAAATTACTAAACGAAGGTTTTTAAAGTACAGAGGTAACTTTAAAATATTTTTTTTTCTCTTTTCAAAAATGGCCTAAGATATTGAGTCGGCCAGATGACCGCAGTCCATTTGTCTGCAACTCCAGACTGCAAATCTTCAGGGCACAAGTTCGACCCTCAGTGCAGTCTGTAGTAGCATATGTAAATACCAAAGTTTATTATTAGCTAATTACTGTTTGTCGCAAAATTGTTTTGTTCTATTCAAACGTTTCTTTCTCTTTTTTTTACAATATGGTAATTTCGATAAAATAATTTTAATTATCGTTTTCAATATTTTCTTTCATAACCAAATCATCGGGACACTTTGAAAAATTTCTGAGATTTCTTCTGTTCTCTGCGAATACATAAAGATTTATATTTTTCTTTTATAATAATTTATGATTTTAAAACTAGGCTCCGTTTATTATTTCAATATGCCTATATAGGCGGCCAAGTCACAGAATTACTGACGGAGTAGTTAAGACACAGGGATGCCTAATTAAAATGAAAATAACTCTTTTATTAAAAAAGAGTGTTTAAACACAGAAGGATTATAGCTTAAATGTACACAATGGCCAACATTCTATTTAAACGCACCTCATAACGCACCATATAAACACACCAAACCATAAAATTACAGACGAATGAGGGGCAGCACGATTTAGTATATTTTGGTTCCATTGAGTACCCTTTGCAAACTCGCGGAAAGGACTTTAAATCTTGAATCTCGTTAATATTGTCACTTGAAAGTCTTTTAAGTAGTTTAAAACTAAATATATGAATCATATTAGAGTCACGAATAGTTCCAATTTCATTCGCGTGTGTTTTTTGAATAGCTCCAAATGCCTCTCAATATGAAAAAAAAAAGTGTTTCCGTAAACGAACTTGTTAAAAAAATTGTTTCCGTACTCTATTTCTAAAAGATTTTAAATGTAAAGCTCTTTGTCCAAATTACGAAACAATATTTAAATAAATCTATTAAAATTTTAAAGAAAGAATGAAAGAATTTTGGATGTTTTTTACTTCTGTTTTTAAAATAGGTGCAGTTGCTTTTTCGTTTAGATTCATGTTAAGAAGTTTTAAATTCTAAATTATTGATTTCTTTGCTTTTAAAGCCACAAACGGTCTTAATAAGATTTATTTATTCAAAAATATTATTACAGAGATAGAAGAGAATAACAAAATTTTTAAGCGAACAATCCGTAAACTAAGCATTTTTCTTACCTTGAATTTTTAATAAAATGAATTTTGAATAAATTATAACACTTTGAATAAATACTGCGTACAATTCGATTAAAACCATGTTAGCTGAACAAAGATTGTTTTTTTCAGAAAGAAGTTTCGACAAATTTTCAATAAAGCACTTTGCTTTGAGTATATATTGTGTTCACACACTAATATTCCATAATTTAAAATGCAAATAATAATTTGAGTAAAATTTTATACATAATTTTACAACTTATAAAAGTGTAAATTTATAGTTGATAGGCGAAAATATTTCTAAGGAATAAACATCTATTCCATATTTGTTAGTAAAAAGCAAGCGATTTTAAAAGCGAATAACAGCTGCTGCCATTCTTTAATCGTCAGCATATATTTTTCTCTCTCTAAGGAGTGGCTCAAATTTAGAAATAAGTTATTTTGATGCTATCGCTTAAAATTGAACATATAATCGTCCGTAAAAGATATGGTACACGACTGAAATTCATTGATTTCTGTTGAAAACGTGTATACATGCTTTAGGTTTATAAAAGCTTTGTTCTATTTTCATTAAATTTCATTTGTTTGCTGTTGATTTTTGATGACGCTTAGTTGTAACTAAACCATGACGCATCTTTAATAATGGTGGATCCTTTTCACATTGTTCGTTTGCATTTATAAACGAAAAACTCATATGATAATTGGCCGGTTACTAAAAAATTGAATATTTCAAAAAAAATTGAATATATAATTTTACAACTTATAAAAGTGTAAATGTATTGTTGATAGGCAAAAATATTTCTAAGGAATAAACATCTATTCCATATTTGTTAGTAAAAAGCAAGCGATTTTAAAAGCGAATAACAGCTGCTGCCATTCTTTAATCGTCAGCATATATTTTTTTCTCTCTAAGGAGTGGCTCAAATTTATAAAGAAGTTATTTTGATGCTATCGCTTAAAATTGAACATATAATCGTCCGTAAAAGATATGGTACACGACTGAAATTCATTGATTTCTGTTGAAAACGTGTATACATGCTTTAGGTTTATAAAAGCTTTGTTCTATTTTCATTAAATTTCATTTGTTTGCTGTTGATTTTTGATGACGCTTAGTTGTAACTAAACCATGACGCATCTTTAATAATGGTGGATCCTTTTCACATTGTTCGTTTGCATTTATAAACGAAAAACTCATATGATAATTGGCCGGTTACTAAAAAATTGAATATTTCAAAAAAAATTGAATATATAATTTTACAACTTATAAAAGTGTAAATGTATTGTTGATAGGCAAAAATATTTCTAAGGAATAAACATCTATTCCATATTTGTTAGTAAAAAGCAAGCGATTTTAAAAGCGAATAACAGCTGCTGCCATTCTTTAATCGTCAGCATATATTTTTTTCTCTCTAAGGAGTGGCTCAAATTTATAAAGAAGTTACTTTGATGCTATCGCTTAAAATTGAACATATAATCGTCCGTAAAAGATATGGTACACGACTGAAATTCATTGATTTCTGTTGAAAACGTGTATACATGCTTTAGGTTTATAAAAGCTTTGTTCTATTTTCATTAAATTTCATTTGTTTGCTGTTGATTTTTGATGACGCTTAGTTGTAACTAAACCATGACGCATCTTTAATAATGGTGGATCCTTTTCACATTGTTCGTTTGCATTTATAAACGAAAAACTCATATGATAATTGGCCGGTTACTAAAAAATTGAATATTTCAAAAAAAATTGAATATATAATTTTACAACTTATAAAAGTGTAAATGTATTGTTGATAGGCAAAAATATTTCTAAGGAATAAACATCTATTCGATATTTGTTAGTAAAAAGCAAGTGATTTTAAAAGCGAATAACAGCTGCTGCCATTCTTTAATCGTCAGCATATATTTTTTTCTCTCTAAGGAGTGGCTCAAATTTAGAAAGAAGTTATTTTGATGCTATTGCTTAAAATTGAACATATAATCGTCCGTAAAAGATATGGTACACGACTGAAATTCATTGATTTCTGTTGAAAACGTGTATAGATGCTTTAGGTTTATAAAAGCTTTGTTCTATTTTCATTAAATTTTATTTGTTTGCTGTTGATTTTTGATGACGCTTAGTTGTAACTAAACCATGACGCATCTTTAATAATGGTGGATCCTTTTCACATTGTTCGTTTGCATTTATAAACGAAAAACTCATATGATAATTGGCCGGTTACTAAAAAATTGAATATTTCAAAAAAAATTGAATATATAATTTTACAACTTATAAAAGTGTAAATGTATTGTTGATAGGCAAAAATATTTCTAAGGAATAAACATCTATTCGATATTTGTTAGTAAAAAGCAAGTGATTTTAAAAGCGAATAACAGCTGCTGCCATTCTTTAATCGTCAGCATATATTTTTTTCTCTCTAAGGAGTGGCTCAAATTTAGAAAGAAGTTATTTTGATGCTATTGCTTAAAATTGAACATATAATCGTCCGTAAAAGATATGGTACACGACTGAAATTCATTGATTTCTGTTGAAAACGTGTATAGATGCTTTAGGTTTATAAAAGCTTTGTTCTATTTTCATTAAATTTTATTTGTTTGCTGTTGATTTTTGATGACGCTTAGTTGTAACTAAACCATGACGCATCTTTAATAATGGTGGATCCTTTTCACATTGTTCGTTTGCATTTATAAACGAAAAACTCATATGATAATTGGCCGGTTACTAAAAAATTGAATATTTCAAAAAAGTAATCACGTTTGATGAATATTGTACATGAACGTAAGAATTTTTGATCCTCTAATGGAATTCCTAGTCAGTGATTTTATTTCCAGAGCAGAAAGTGATTTCTCAACTGTTCCGTTTTTTTCCCGTTTTGCGACATAAAGTATAAAGTTATGTAGAAGGGGTGAGTCCATACTCTTTTTGTTTTCCTGCTGATAAGCTCTTAAATGTGAGAATAAATTAGTATTTATGATTTAAGTTATGTAAGAATAAGTTTGTGTTTCCAGATTGATGATTAAAGAAATTGTTATGTTTCGAGTTCACTTTCGTTGATCAATTACGACTTTTTTTTAAATTCTACTATTTTCTTCGGTTAAAGGTTCTTTCGTTTTCAAGTACTTATTTCGCTTTTTTTCAAATTTTCGATTGCTGTGTCAATATTATTCTATTTTGATCAATTTTTTTAATAGTTTTTTCTTCATTTTTATAATTATGCACTCCAATCAACAATAATTTTTAAGGTTTTTATTTGATAATTTAGATTGATTTTATAAAGTAATTAAATCTTTTGCTCATTGTTTCAACATATTAGGCTTTTTTTCCCTATATGCATCAAATCTTTTCACCGTTGTGAAATTAAGACATTTTAAGCTTACTTTATGTTTCAATTTAAAATCTTGAATTTTTTAGTTGAAAATGTATACTGTGTTCTACCACAATATTTTTAATGGCTCACTTTATAATTCGCATTATACATAGTTATTTGATTCAATATAAATATATAAATTTTTATCATTATCATTGCTTATTTTTCAAAATGGCATATGTAGGAATAGTCATTGAAATCTATACTGTATAAACATAATTTTTTAATATTGTAAGCCTATCTGTATCTGTAAACAAATAATAAAAATAATAAATTTAAAAAAAAAATACATAAAATAAATTAATCAAAATCAATCTCAATTCGTCCGTAACAAGCATTTCGAGTGCTAGGTAGAAAAGTGCAAAGTAATGGACAGTTTATAAAATTTTTTTTAAAAAAAATATTGGCAACGCGAGTTTCATTTAAAACTGATTACTCAAGAAAAAACGAGTGTCTCATTTTCCAAAAATACTCATAGACATAATATTTGCAATATACTTTTGAGAGTCGTATTGGTTGAAGGGATATAGCGTTCGTTTTCCAATGAGGTAAGTTGGGTTCGAATCCTAGCTATGACTGATCGATACGAATTCCGCATCCGGCTTGCACCGATCACAGTGCTGACGTAAAATATCCTCAGTGGAGGACGAATCATATATTAGAGTTCTCTTGTCATCAGGTTAACCGTAGAAGGCTTTCGTGGTTTTTCTCTCCATGTAATGCAAATGCGCGTTTCCCAATACTCGTTCCAGGAGTTCCCTTGTCTTCTGAACTGGATTCAAAATTACAAGGATACGGAGTTGAACATAAGTAGTCGTAAACCCCAAAATTGGGCCAGCTGTTCACAACGATTTCTATATAATAATGATTTCTATAAAAATATATTTAAAAATATTTAATTTGGTAGAAAACATGCTAAAGGTTTCACCGAAAGGAAACCTTTAGTGTTAAGGAATCTTAGATGTTTTTTTTTGCACTGTGAAAATAATTTCATATTGATTTCATATAAAAAAAGAGTGTTATATTTGCCATAGAGCTCAGGTATATTTTAATCAAAATTATGAAGCAGTCTTTTTTAAATGAAATTTTTCAAATATTTTGCACAAATTAATAATAAAGATGTCGTTGAAATTGTAGATTCTGAAATTAAGTTTATTGAAGGTAGATAATTGTAGTTGTCGCCGAGGTGCTCATGTGTTTTATAATCACTAAATGGGTCAGAGGTTCGAGACTGGTGTATGCATTGGTAGACTTGCTAATTTTTAAAATTACATGCATACAATTAATGTGTAGTAGGCTATGAGATATTTCATGCAATTCAGCATGCAGCTGTATTTTTCACGAATATGAAATACATTTTCAAGTCTAAAAATGTTCGCTTTTACTTCCAAAAAACTTTTGCCTCTAAAAATATGCAGTATTTATAATACTAAAACTATTACAAAATCACTTATCTCTGACATAAAGCTTCTTTATTTCTTTGCATTTTAATTATGTTAGTTTTTAGAGCTGCGCATGAAGACAATTTATGCAAAAATTACATAAATTAAAATTGTTTATCAGTGTATATCTAATTATTTGGGATTTTTAAAGGTTAAAAGAGAGCAACATTTCTAATCTAGCAAGCTGAAATAATATGGCAATTATTATATTTTTTAAAAAAAAAACTAATCAAAAAAAAATATTTATGTGAAAATGGAAATGCAAAACGCAAAACTTAAATTTGTTTTCCTGGTTTGCTATTCATATTTCAAAGAAAAAATAGATATTTTCAAACGGTTGAATTAATTTTTCGATTATAGAATTATATAATTAGTTGTGATCCTTGTAGGGATTAAACGCATGCATAAAAGAAGTAGACGAAATTTAATTCGCTAATGTGTAATTTCTGAATTTAACTATATTTAATATTTATTTTTATTATCGAAGATCTATATATTAATTTCTCTTATGCGGCACAAAAAACGAAAGTATTTCTCTATCTAAATGGGTAACATAGTAATCATCTATGATAATTCACTTTGTAAGGTTATCTTAAGGAATAATTTAAGTATTGTAATATAATTAGTTATACGTTAGGGTTTGTTTAGATTCATTTTGTTAGGTTGTCTTAAGTAATAGTTTAAATTTTAAGTAGTGTCTAATGGTTAGTTATAGGTTAAGTATTTAGTTAGAAGTTTTTTTTATTTTGATGGAAATAAAATCTTAGACACAAAGTAATTAGTTAGATTTATTTTTTTATCTTTTCTAAAATCGTGCCCCATACTGTCACACAAATTATCGGTAACGGAGTTTACCATTTTCGATCATATATATTTATATATGCTCTCAAGTTACGGCTCGAGAGGTGCATGAGGAAGTAGTAGTTAGTATTGAAACTTTGGGATGAGTTTTATCTCACGAATAGATCAGAGATGGAAATAGTTTTAATATTTCTGCCTACTGTGCTGAAATGTCCCGAACTCTTACATTCGGTGGTTTGTGCGATTTAATGGCTGACGGACAGATTTTATATTATTACCAAAATTCAGTACATAGAGAACTTTGACAATATCGTGGGCATCTCATGAAAGTAGTTGAAAATGAAATATAATCCTACTACGCGAACAAGGCCGAGGGTAAAAGCTAATACATATTTAAAATGAAAACCTTCCATTCATTTACTGTTAGTAATCATCTGAAAGTAATATATCATAAAGTGTTGCTTATTTTATTCTCTTTTAAGTGGTTTTTATGAGCCTAAAAATGTTAAATGTTACTACTTTTAGGTTTACACATCCCTGTGTATGGCAAAAAAAAATTCTGGAGAAGGTGGATTTTAAATTTTTTGCCGGAAAATAATCTAAAATAAACATATTGGGGGTTGCAAATTAATAAGTTAGTGAAGGGAAAACAAATAGGATATTTTGAAATCTCAAAAATTAAAATTGCGCAAGGTGGGTGTACAGAAGATTCAAGCGTGTTTGTTTGCTGGTAGAAACTTGAAAATGCGTCGAACAAACCGTCTCTGTTTCCTTCCAATTTCTGCAGTTAATCTAGAACAAAATAAATCGCTGGAAAGGCGGATCTAAAACAATATTTTTACGTGAGATTCACTTGGGGACTGTACAACATTTTTTACCCTTGATTACTTTCGAATTGGTGTAAAGTTTGAAAAATAAAATGTTAGTTACATTGAAGGGTTTAGAAAAAGAATCTATTGAACTGCATGATTCAAGAGAAACATTCTAAGAAATTTTGAAAGCAGATAATTGAGGATTATTTTTCTAAGATAAAGTTTACGTATCTATAAATTAAAGCAAAATATAAAGCAACAAAACAATGCTATATCAAAATAAAAATAGTTTGGTGGCACAAACAATTGAAATCAGTGATTTTTGCTAAAGGGCACTGATTAGCTGAATTATTTTTTGTATTTAATACTTAAACCAACTGCCCACCTTTCAATAGACTTTTTACAAATTTTTGAGTCCTCTCAGAAATTGTGGGCAGTAGGCCCATGCCTATTGGGCCTAGGCGATAATCAGGCCCTGGGACTAATACAGGCTAAATATAAAAATATAAACTTATACGCAAATTTGCCGTAAATTTGAAAACAAACATTTTATTAAATATTAGGCACATATTGAATTTTTTTAAAAATTGTCCGCATTTTTTTACAATAAGTACTACTTATTTAAGCCTTGGGGCCTCAGGGGAGAGAGCACTCGCCTCCTAATAAGGTGACCCAGGTTCAAATCCCAGCAATGGCTAGTCGATACGAAGACCGCATCTGGCTGACCGCTCCGATCACAGTGCTCACGTAAAATATCCTCAGTAGTAGACAGATTATGAATTAGAGTCCCCTTGCCGTCAGGTTGATTGTGGGAGGTTTTCGTAGTTTTCCTATTCATATGACGCAAATGCAGGCTAACTCTCTCTAAGAAGTGCAGGCTAACTTCGCAACTGACGCAAATGCAGGCTAACTTCTCTACGAAGGCAAATTTCTCCCAATACTTGATGGAAAATGCTATGTCATCATTTTGTTTCATGGTTGTTATACGATTTATTTTGCCAAGTTTGGATACTGTTTTAGTAGCATTTGATTATTAATAAAAACATGTCTTAAGTTTGGTGGAAAATGCTATGTCATCATTTTATTTACTGGTTGTTGTACGATTTATTTTGCCAGGTTTGGATACTACTTAAGTAGATAGTAGGATTTGATTATTTTGGATCACCCGGTAGAAGCTTTGTGATTTTTAATTATTCTTTTTTTTTCACAAAACTTTTAAATCTAAAAATTTTGTCTAATGTTTCTTTTATTATACTAATACTTCTTAAGTCATTCAATAAAACCTGTTTTCTATTTGTTTAAGGAGTTTGAAAGTTCAAATTGTTTATCATTCTTATCATTAAACCTTAATATTTCAAACGAAGAGAGAATTAGAGCTTTGCGAATTTATTTTTGTAAGCGCTGCCTAATTTTCGGACGGTTATAAAATATAATAAAATACAATTTTTCATGAATATCTTGCCTACATCTTAGAACTAATGTTTAATTTTGTATTGAGTATCTTTATTTGAATTTTTTCTTCGAATTCTTAATTATAAAACAGTTGTAATTTTAACAAATTAATCAAACAGTGCTATTAACTAAAGCATTAGTCGCCTTTTATAGAACAAACCTAAGCCTAATTTATAATAATTTTCTAGAAAGACCTGAATATTTCGCTTCTGCAGTTCTGATTTAACTTCTGCACGCTATCACGCATATGCGTATTTTGGCGAATTATCAAATGTGTTCATATAAGTCTATTTTATTTTGTAGAAGTATGCCAAGTTTTTCAAATTTTTTTCAACACAGGAATTTTTTAATTTGTTACATAAGAATAAAGTGATACTAACTGTTTAATTAAAAAGTAACACTTTTCTTGTTATATGTGAGAAGCCTGCTATTTCTTTTTAATTAAAACTGCATTTTCATTTCTTTTTTCGTTAAAAAAACTTGGCAGAAACTATTTCTAAGCTTGAAATTTATTCGTATCATAAATATACATTTAAATCAGGTTTTACGAGCAAGATTTATTACGAAATTTGCTATTTTTGAAGAGCTAAGTATCTGTTTGATGATTTAATGTAAAAGATTAGTGCATAAATCAAGCAATATTAAGTAAAACAAGGTAGTAATACAGTTATATAAACACGCCAGGTTTTAGAGACATAACTGATTTCAATCTTTTTACTGATTTCATATAGGTAATATCAAGGTATTGATTACTGTGTTACTCACCTTTAGAGTTAATGAATATATTCACCTTTTGAATTAATTATTATCTTTCATTCTTTGATTTGAATCATTATTATAAATTATTTGAACTTGAGGTTCATATAACATAAAACTAGAAATGAATAAATCATAAATGATAAAATTTAAAAAAATTATAAATGACAAAATTTTAATAAATTATAAATGGTAAAATTATGATAAATTATAAATGATTAAATTATAATATATTTTAAATGATAAAATTATAATTAATTAGAAATGATAAAACTGTAACAAATTGAAACTGCATTAGAAATGATAAAATTTAACAAATTAGAAACTGTAAAATTACTATAAAATAAAAATGATAAAATTATAATAAATTAGAATTGTTAAAATTTTAATAAATTAGAAATGGTGAAATTTTAATGAATTAGAAGTTATAAAATTGCATTAAATTAGAAAAGATAAAAATTAGAAATTAATATAACTTAAAATTACGATAAAAGGAAGCTGAAAAATATACTAGGTAATGCAAACACTTCACTAACTTCATTAATTATAAAGATGGAAAAATGTGACATGTTTTAAGACATCAGGAATATCATTTCAACTTTCAACATGCTTTAAAATTTAGATTAAGCCGTTGATGTCGGCAGATTAAATTTATTGGGGAGGGGAGACCATACTTGAACTGTTACTTGGGAAAAAAATCTACCTGCATATTTTACTTAATATATTTACCTTTTTATGATTTACAGAAAAAGAAACAGACGAGATGAGCTATTTCGAACTTCTTGGATCACATGGTCCAAAGCTTTATATAAATTTACACAAGGAAATAAAAACGACAAAACATAGAACTCTCATTTTGTCCCTCGTTCTGCAGCATTTTTTGTTTCTGTATTAAAATTTAAAAAAATTAATATTTTTAATTCAGAAAAAATATTCGTGAAAAACACTGAATTAGCATAAAATAATTACTTTAAAAATCCTATATTATTTTGATAAAAACAAAATAAATAAAACTACATTGAGTACGATAAATACACTCATACAATAAATTAAGTTTCAGAAATTATCCAATTCTTAAAAATATTTTTTTGTTACTGTTTTTATTAATGAGCATAATAAAATCGCGTTTTTTTTAATGAAACTTTTGCATTTGAAACATTTCTTCGTTCTTTTAATTAATTAAAATGTAAGTTAATGTTAACTTTTTGTATTGGGATATAAATTATTAATATTTATACAAAATTGTTTATTGAATTATGTGCAAATTTTTTATAAAATTAAAGGTCACATTTAATTTAGGAATGAAAACAAAGTTATTGAAAAATCCTAAAGAATTTATGTTTTGATTTATAATTTTAAAAATTTAAATGTTACATTAATTTCATAAATATAAAATAAGAACAAAATCCATGCGTTAAAGATAAATTTATGCGCAAACAATGAAAAGTAAAATAATGAACTAACGTACTATATAAACAAATTTGGCATATGAACTATAAAACATAAAACAATTCTTACAGTATATAAACAAACAATTATAAATGTAATACGTAATTTAATACAAAAATTTGCTTACCTCCCAAGAAATAGATCTATTTAATGAGTTCTTGTAATTAAAAGATAAATTTTGTTAAATGAATGGAAATAGCTAATTTAAATGATGGTGGGATAAAAATGTGAGTGCTTAGTAAGAGAAGATTTAGACTGTCAGAGAAAGCTTCTTGACAAAATCACGAAAAAAATATTAAATATCAACAAGAGTCTCCTTCTTAATTCCCTAAAAGGTTAATGCATCTGTTTTCCTAGAAATTCTAGATAATTGCCTGTTAGAGACAATTTATGAATAGATAGCCAACAAAGAGATGGTTCTGTTGTTATCCGGCATTCTTAAAAGATGACATAGGATCCCAGAATTAGGATAAAGACTTTCAAAATGCAAAGGACATTTTCCAATAACGTAAACTGATGCGGCTATTGTTGAGGTATCAAATGACTCACCGGGGATGGTGTCGAAAGTTAAGGGATGCTTTAGAATCTATATTAATGAGTAAGTGCATGTAGAAAAAGAATGAAAGATAGAATACAATTGGACTAAAGTTGGAGACAAAACAAGCATCTCCATCCTTCTTAGACTTCAACTTATTTCAAAGCACCACGACGTTCATCTTCAGTGGATACCATCTCACGTTGACATCTTTGGCAATGAGCAAGCAGATTGCTTGGCCAAGGAGGACTGTAGTCATTTAACATCTTCCTCTTCAGCCCTTACCTACTCAGAGTATCAGTCCAAAATCAAAAGTCATCTATCAAAAAAGTGGAGGATCCCCCCTCTCATCATTGGTATGCGGCCAAGGAACCGGGCTCTTCACTTGTTCATATAGGTGGTAGAGCATCTCAAACAGCAATTTCCAGATTGGCAAGTGGACACATGAATAGTGCTTTGAAGGAAGAAAGACTTATGCAGTCTGCTCCAAATGTGAAGCCCAGCAGGCCTCAGCCGAACATATCCTTGACTGCTTGGGCCTTTCCAAGGAGGACTTATATGCTACTCCACTTCTTGTCATCGACTTTTTGAGGGTTAACAACCTATTGGATCTTGTCTGATTGAGACAATCGGAGGATAAGGAACAACAACAACAACAGAAAAAGAATTGTGCTAAGAGCGTTTTATTGCTTATTGAAGGAAAGGGTAACAGTGTCATCTCTTGTAGTTCTCTAAACACTTGTTTTATTTTTTTATGTAGTGGATTTTTGTGCATCTCACTTTTAATTAACTTTCTTTTAATAATAATGTAATAAGTTGCACTATGCAAAAAAAAAAAAAAAAAAAAAAAAAAAAAAAAAGAAGGAGAGAAGAAAGTAAAAGATATAGTTAAAGAGTAAGGGATATAGATATAGATAAAGATATATTTTATTTTATAACCGTCGTTGAACAACCGAACCAATTTAGGGTTTATGACCAGTAATGTTCAACTCCGAAGCCTTGTAATTTTGAACCTACCCAGAAGACAAAGTAACTCTTGGATCAGTATCCCCAGAGGTATGATTTGTGATGGGAGCATTGAGGTCTTTGTGAATAGACAGATTTAACGTGCATCAGTCACCATTTTCCGCACGGGGAGTCTTCAGCCTTCGGGGATCGAACCCACGGCTCCTTGGACATGGGCCAGTGTCCTACCAACCAGGCTAGACATAGATATTTACATTTATAGCCGTCGTTGAGCAGCCGATTCAATCTTTTGGGTTTACGACTAATAATGTTTAACTTCGTAGCCTTGTAATTTTTTAACCAATCCAGAAGACAAGGGAACTAATGTATCAAGTATTGGGAGAAATTCGCCTTCGTGGAGGACTTTTTTGAAGGAATTAATCCGCATTTGCGTTAAATGTAGAGTAAGATCACGAGAATCTCCCACGGTTAGCTTGACGGCAAAGGGACTCTAACCCATGATCCGTCTACCACTGAGGATATTTTACGACAGCACTGTGGTCGGTGCAAGCTAAATGTGGAATTCGTTGCGACCAGCCATCGCCGGGATTCCAGCCCGGTTCACCTCGTTGGAAGGCGTACGCTCTATCCCCTGAGCCATCACGGCTCACTAGATACAGATAGATAATATTTTCTCAAAATAATGATCCTAATTTCTCAAGTATCGGGGGGAGGGACCGGACCCCCTGGTTGCGATGCCCGTTGATGAAGCAAATACGATTGGTATATCCGTAATCAAAAACTCAAGTCTGGTGTAGCTCATCGTTGGAGCTTGTGGCGTAAATTCAATTGCAATAACGACAAATTGTTTCCGCATCAGTTCATCTTAATACCCCGGAATCTTGATTTATTCACATGAATGCCGATTTCCAGGTTAATGACACGAGTTTCTCACCAATCCTCAAGAGAGCTTAGAAACGCATTCTGCCTTGATTCGCTTCTCAGCTAATGCGGTCTTTTTAGTTTTGTTTTTCACCTTTATTTTGTTTTCCACTTTTTTTCGTTGACAACTTTGCGTTTTATTTTTCAAATATGTTTTGTTTTCCGCTTTCAACTCTAATAAGTCTTGAGAAAAGGCGCGTGTGACATGTCAATTCACTTTTATACTTTATGAAGCTAATTGAGTTGTAGACTAATAGTTGCCAAACTTAAAATAATACATTAAAGAACATAACAGTGATCAAAAGTAGAAATATAAATACAATGAATACTCCAAATGAATCGCAAGACGCGCGATGGAAATTTATATACAGTTTCGAAACAAATCTGGTATGTTATAAATGCAGTACACCGCACCATTTTCTCCTTGCTAGATACTTTATGAATTTTATCAGTTGGAAAATTAAAATCGCATGCACTGACCATATAGGGCCATTTTTTAGTAATTTTATGTTGAAAGAATTTTTGGTTTAAATAGTTTTATGCAAAAAATTAATTTAACTTCTTCTTCTTAACTACATCCTGTTGTAGATCAAGAATGTCTCCAAACGTTTTTTCCATCGGGAAATAACTGCTGTCACAGTTCTCAAACGGACCTAATGTTTTCTCAACTGTCTCAAGCCATCTGGTGCTTGATTTACACCGTAAAAAAGTACGGTATAAAGTACCAGCACTTTGGTTTTTTCTTTCATTATTCGTCATTCAGTTTTTTATTATTCTTTTCATGAAATTAATTTTTTACCTTAAAATATTATACCGCAGTTCTTAAAGTAATATTAATCAAATTAGGATGATTCAGTTAGGATGATGTAATTATCACACAACAAATTACGGTATATGAGATTTTTTCCCTCGTAACATATTCTGGTTCAAATGGGTTTTACAGTAAAAACTCCCGACATCCTGAGTGCCGGTACTTTTTATCGCAATTATCACAGTACAAATTACGGTATATCAGATTTTTTGTTCAGTAATATGTTCCGGTACAAATGGGTTTTACAGTAGAAACTCCCGGCATCCTGAGTGCCGGTACTTTTTTTTATCGTAATTTGATCTGGAATTTTTTCCAGAGTACCTGTTTTCTTTTTTCCTTCACATTTTCAAAAAGCCATTTTTTTATTGTGTTAAAATCATTGTAGCTGCAGATATGCCCAAGCTATCTTAATTAAAATACCTTTATAGTTTTCACAATTATTTGGTTCCCTGAATTTCGTATAAATTTTGTTATTACATCTGATTTTTCAGACCTTATTTTCTCTGATAACACCAAATATTTTTCTTAATAATTTTCCGCTTAAATATCAATTAACTATTATATATTAATAAACTTATTTTACTCAGTTTTGTTCATGGTTCAGCATTCGCTTAGATACATAATTATCAGTTTTACTACTCCACATCATAGTTCTTATTATCTAAAATTGATAAAATTTTTCAGACCATTTTTTGCGGGTAGGTTGGTGGTATTTTCAAAGTTTTTCCCCTGTAAAGAAACGGTCTTTAACTTGAACTTCTGTACTTATGAATAATCGAATTTCTAAATTCTGTATGTATAATTGCAAATAAGACTAATGAGAAAATATGAAATGAGCAACCACATAACGCGCAAGAAAAAATAGCAAGTAGCCATTTTCTCCTGTTGACCTCTCTTCTTGACCCTTTATAGTTACCCATATTTATAAGAAAAACTCCTCATTTTCTTTTTATTACGCATCTTTCTATTAAGTATTAGTCTCTCTATCTTCTGAAGTTATCAGTAGATAACTTCTTTATAATTTTTCAAAAAACGCGGCAGATTCTTTAATCATGGGAGAAATAAATAGTCTTATAAAGGGTTAATAATATTTTCAAGTTTGATAACTTTTGGTTCAGTAGATCTCATTTTGCAGAGTCTCGTAACTCTAATTCTATACACCATGTGTTTAAATTTGAATTCATTCTATTAAACATCTAAAGCAACTAGCTTAGTTTCATTTTTCGAAATAAACAATTAAAAATGGATTTTTGGTGTAATCTATTAATGTAAAGAGTAACTAAAAAAATGCAAATCTTTCATCAACATGGATTCAAGCGTCAACAAAATTGAAAATAGGCCGTATTGGTGAACAATAACTGTCGCATTACTTCATATCTAATCTTCTATAACTATAACTAATATAAACTATAACTCTTCTGTAACTAATTAGATGAAAAAGAAATAAAAATTACTTGTTTGCAACAATTAATGCAAATAGCATAAAAATATAGTATTTTATTGGGTAAAAAGGATTTTAATTTAAAACGCTCTTAAAAAACAAAACAAAAAACAAACAAACTTCGGTTTTTTCTAGAAACACTCTTTTTTAAACAGAAATTATTTTATTAGTTTATATCATTATAATTAGTTAAATAGCGACAAAAAAATTCTAAAGAAATTAAAATAATCCTATGTTAAGATTATCACGTATAGAGGTGAAACGTAAAGAGATCTTTTTGTTTATAGTTAATACAATGGTTTTCGTTCTTCGTTATCCTTGAAACAAAATAAAATCACATGGAATTAAGCAAATAATTACTTGGAAATTCAAACATAAAAATGTTACATTCAATTCAATTGCTTGCAAATTAAATGCTCAGTTTTTTGTAGCATTTTTATTTGAATTATCTTTTTACGAACAAACAACTTCTCATCGATTATTTTTTGCATTTAATTTTCACTGACTTTTGATAAGTATGGATTAAAAGATTTTCCTGCTTAATTAGTTGAAATGCGTAGGAAGTTCAATAAGAACGGACGAAACTGGGATTTTCTTTTAATAATTTAAACTTAAAGGGTATGAATTTTCTCGAACATTTCTTAAACTTCTATTTAATTAGTAGCTTAAAGGCATTTCATATTGCGTTTTTTTATGAATTTCGATGCAAAATAGATTGGAAATATTGTTTTTTCGAAAACGAGTTGTGTAGAATTATAAAAAGCTTAGACGGAAGCCACGGGGGTCCAGAGGATAGAGGGCTCTCCTCCCAATGATGTGATCCAGGATCGATCGTCGGTTGATCGATTTGAATTCTGCTCCCGGTTCGCACCGACCACAGTGCTGACATAAAATATCCTCAGTGGTAGATGAATCATGGGATAAAGTCTGTTAGTCGGGCCAACCGTGGGATGTTTTCTTCTCCATGTAACTCAAATGTGGGTTAGTTCCTTCAAAAAGTTCTCCACGAAGGCTAGCTTGCGCCAATGCTTGATCCAGGAGTTCCCTTATCTTCTGGATAGGGTGCTAAAATACCAGACCAAGGAGTTGAACATTGATCGCCGTAAGCTCAGATTTGGGTCAGCTGTTCAACACCGGCTATTAAATAAAATAAGCTTAGATGGATAATTTACGTAATCGATTATGTTTACAGATCTTAGAGAACGGAGCAAAGAATTTGTAACTTTGAAAAGTTGCTTTATTTAAGTCAATAAAAATAGAAACCAGAAATTAAAAAATATTTTTATACATTATTATGCAGATAAATGGGTAGTGGAATTCTTTCTCTTTTTGCATAAATAACCAGATGAAGCCGTTTTTGAACCGTGGTACTTCAGTGGTTAGAGAATCGAACTGCGGTCCGGAGGGACCGAGGTTCGACCCTCGACTCCGCAAAGACTCATATACCAGGACTGCCAACTCTCTACGCCTTTTGTAGAAATTCATTCGTGTGTTTACGTTTTAATGAATTATTTTTTATTCATTTAAATGTTTTTTTGACATCACTACATATAAATGATTTAAAAGTTCATATGCGACAACACTTCGTTCTAGATGTTTCGTGGTGAAGCTCTTAAAATGTTTGCAAAATTCTGAAAGCTTTGGTTTTTTAAAGGCTATCACTCTATTAAATATTTTTCAAAAGGCGTAGTAGTTGGCAGGTATGCTATACGTTCCCGTTAAATCTCTGGTTGTTCGCTGAGCAGTTGAATATACTAATGTCCAACTGTTCTTTTGAGTAGTGAATTCAAAAATTGGGTCGGCTATTTTACTATGGTTATAAAATTTTTTTTTCTAGTCGTTATCGTGGTATGAAGCAATCAAATTTAAAAATTTTCCATTATCATCATTGGAATATTATTGTCTTATAACAAAAAACCGCTAGTACTGATTTTTTTTACAGTAGGAAGTTGCAAATTGTTCTGAACTCTTATGTTATTTTAGCGTCATTACCACTACAATTCCCATTCACTGGCATATAAGACATGTTAACTCCATTCCGTCTGGAGTTAGCTTTTGATAGATAAAGGTTGACACTGTCGCAAGCCCACACATAAATTGGTGAATTTCAGACATGAACTGAACACGTCTACCTGGACGCCCACTTCGATTTGAACAAGTCTAGTTCGATGGAGGGTCTACAGTGAACAGTTGACTTGCTATTTGTGATTGCGACATTGTCCTCCTGACGCTGTTGCTACTTAGTCTCGATCATATATAACGGTGGCCTGTACACTCTCGACTGCTAATTGCTACACAGAAGCGACTACGCCCACAACCATGATCTTAATACAGCTTTCACGACCAGCACTCAGAGCCCGGTGATCTTAATACAGAGCTACAACTACAAAAATGGCAATGAATCAACTAGTGATATCCATTCATCAAATTCTATCACAGATAAAATCCTTGTTGGGGAGTAATGTACTACCATTACAATTATTTAATTCCCATTCACAAGTAAATAACACACGTTAACTCAATTCTATCTAGAGGTACCTTTTGATAGATGAAGGCTGACATTGTCTCAAGTCTTCTCCCTCTTTTTCAGACTAAGCGTGATATTCTCCGTTTACCATTTGCTGAGAATATGAGAGGTTTTCCCGATCCTGGTCTTCTTTGAGCCCGTTTGTTGTCTTTTAGACGTTTTTCCATACGCAAAATTGTAGCTCTGCTCTTTCTAGTCCTTTCCACCAATTTTCGGTTGTTATGAATACACACGCTTATTAAAGTTCAAGTTTATTTCGATATCTCTCTTGCCTGGACAAAATTCGTTATTCAAATCAAATCTGTTGTTGTTTCTAATGCCAATTACCAATACCAGCCACATACACGTCAAAACCCGTTTATAGGGTGGACCCGTTCATACATTTCATTCATCCTTAAATCGTAATTTTGACTTAAACCAGAGAACAATCAATCTCCAATTCAGTACCCCCAGAGGTATGAATTGTTACTTGAAAATGAATGACTTTGAAACCCGACAGATTTACTGTGAATCAGTCAACATTTACTGGACGGGGAAGTCTTCGGACGTTGGGGATCGAACTCACTATCTCTTGGATATGGGCCCAACACTCTACCACATCCTGCTATTCCTACAGGCTATTCCGGCCTATTATCAAATCTGTAAAATGAATTATATTTTTTTGAAAAAAAAGAATTTATGTTTTGTGATTTAGTTCCCATATAACATTATTTATATTCACAATAAAGTGGTGACAAGGATCACCGAAAATGCTAAACTTTGAAAGTCTCAATTAGTTTGCTTCGTACTGTACAAATCTAGTGTATATCTTTAGGAAAATGGTACTGAGTGCTTCTGAAATACTTGGAAGATTTGTACATTAACTACAGAAAAATGTAAGGAGTGTGCATGGATTACTGAGTGATATTCAGGAAGCCAATTAATTCAAATAAATAAATAAAATTTTTTTCACGAAGTATCTGAAATGATGGTTCTGTTAGGTAAGAAAAACTATCAAGCAATGATTTTAAAATAATCACCATTTGCAAAAGTAGCGCAGAACACCATTTGCTTATAATCACCACTTTTAGAAACAATGTAATTAAAAGACGCATATACAAATGATTATATTATAAATATAATAAAATAAATGTTAGTATATTTTTTTTGCAGAAAAAAAACAGTTCGAGAATAACTCGAGAATAAATTTCTAGTTTCGTAAACAGAGTGCAACAAATCATACATTTCTCTCCGTTTTTTCAAAATTGATTTTTCAAATTGTTTGTCAGTTTTTGGGGCAATCGGTGTATACTTTAACAGTGATCATCATTGAACAAGCTTTTTTTTTAATTCGGCTATTGTTTATATGAATGAATGATTCAGGATGCAGTGGTGAATAAAGCAAGGAAAAAAAACAACAAGCAAATTACCAAAAAAGTGTATTGTATTATTAAATAAGGAAACTAATAAATGGGCGAATCAGTTCGTAAGTAAATAAAAAAAAAGGTTGTAGACCTGTTATTTGGCGTATAATTGTTGATGAACATATTTTTATAAATTTGAAAACCACTTTTTGCATTTTTGATCATAGAGTACCAGATCATATCGTATCGTATCGTATCGTATCGATCAGGTGAAACACTTTGTGATTAAACATTAAAGTTTGCGAATGACAAAATTTTTGTTGTGTATTATAATATTATCTATTATTTTTTTAAATTTATATCTTTCTTAAAAAGGTTCTTAGTTTAAAGCTTAGATAGTTTTGGAATAAAACTAATTCTAGAGGAATAAATACGCTTCCTGTCAACATCTTAAATCCGTGACTAATAAATTCTTGACTATAAAATTAACCCTCTTTGAATATAAACATCGAAACGAAAAGTATTTATAGTTTTCTTCATATCTCTAAAAATAGTGTCAGAAATCGATAATCGATAATCGAAAAAAAATCGATTAGAAACCCTCAATCGATTAGTTTTTAATCATAAATCCATTTCCACATAAATTGTTAAAAAATTAATGCTATGTAAAAGAAACATTTTTTAATTGACCAACACCTTTTCATTGACTTTAGCATTTCCAATTTCAGTTATAAATTCATGCTATAAATTTTTGTGTGCGATACAAAACTTGAAAATTATATAAATTTATATCTCAAGCTATTGGGCATTGCAAATCAATCAGAATATAGTGATATGATAAAGAAGCATTTTTTAAGGGATCAACAGTTTGTCAAGAAATTAACCAATTTTTATTTTCGGTATAAATTTATGCGACACAAAACGTGGAAGAATATATCAACTTATATCTTATACAATTGGGCATTGCAAATAGATAAAAAAATAATGATCTAAGAGCTAATGATATAAAAAATAAGCAATTTTTTAAGAAATCCAGACTTTAACAATGTTTTGATTTTCCGTTATACGAATGTACCGATTTTCGGTTATGAATCTATGTGACACAAAGCTTGGTAAATATTTCAATTTATATCTCATGTTATTGGACTTTGCAATTCGATAAAAATATAGTGACATAAAATAAGGGATAAGCACTTTGCCATTGATTTTACCGATTTTGATTTTTGGTTATAAATTTATATAGTATAAAATTTGAAAGAACATATCAAGTTATATCCCACACTATTGGGCATTGCAAATCACTAAAACTATAACGATAAGAAAAATAACAAATTTTTTAAGGTATCAGCACTTCGTCAATGACTTTACAGATTTTGATTTTTGGTTATAAATTTATTTGGTACGAAAATTTGAAAGAATATATCAATTTATATCTCACGCCTTTGATGATTAGAAGTCGATAAAAATATAATGATATGAAAAAGAGCCATGTTCTTAAGGGGTCAAAATTTTGACCATGACTTCTCTGACTTTGATTTTCGGATTCATTACGTGATTCAATTTATGTGATTCAAATCTTGAAAGAATACATTAAGTTGTATCTCGAGCATTGCGAAATTTCATCTATTGCAAAGCCACTTGAATTGATATTTAGAGTTCACTACACATACTGAATATGTTTCATTATCATATTTATATTTCGTTTGAGAAGTTTCTAAGCTTAAAATTCTAATGACTTTTAACTAAAATAACAAATTCGATTTGATGAACATAAACCAATTGACAATCAAAAATCAACTTCGTAGCATTGCCAACAGCTCGTTTTAAGGACTAATAAATCCTTAACTGTACAATTGTTTTTCTTATTAAATTTTTTAAAGATATAACAAGCATCTGCCAAATCTTAATCAATTGGATATCTTGTTTAAATGAATTCCTTATATCCCGCCTGAAGAAATTCTTGCTCTCGAAAATATCTATTTTTCGTTTGCTTAAAAACACTCCAAACATAAGTCTCTTTATTTTTAAAATATTTTTTCTAGTTTTTAAAAGAATTATTAGTTCATGTTGGATAGTTTGAAAACTTCAGTGAAAATAGTTCATGCGCGTGAAAAAAAATATTTTTAAGGGTGTAATTTTGTACTTAAAAATTAAGAACTAAAAAAAAAAAAAAAAAATGAAAAATTTTAAATTAATAATTTTTATCTCACAGTTTTATCTGAAAATTGTTTGATTTACCAAAACTTGACGTGATTGTTACCAGTAAAAGTTCAAGATGTAATAACTTTTGTTCTAATTATCGGTTTTTAACGAACTAAATGCTTATCTAAATTGTTTGATGGGCTAATCTTTTATATGCTAATGAACGAGTCCTAATCATTTATTAAATTAGGAAATCAATCAGCCACAAATTCTCTCTCTAAAAAAACATACCATTTTTTGAGACAGGTGTGGATTTTTGACTTTGAAAATTGAGGGACATCAGTCATCTTAAAAATATGGTCCCAATTGTTTCATCAGGATAGGGGTCGAAAATTACACAGAAAAAAAAAAGAGTATGGCCAAAATTACCAGAAGATAATAAAATTTATCGCGTTTATGGTTCAATGGAAACACCAAAAAACTTGGTAATTTTTATTGAAGTGATTTTGTTAAAATTAACAATATAATATGAATTTAAAATGGGAGATAGAATTTGGTAAAAACTATAAAATTTTATTAATTTTATTATGATACCAAAGCATGGCCTAAAAACCATTTATTCAGTTAAATTTATTTTTCAGTTTTGTATATTTTTTACTAAATGTGCGGTGATAATAACTATAACTTTGGAAACCAGAATTTCGGTAAATCGTTACCATAGGAGCGAAAACATTTTCAATTGAATGGTTTAAATATCTTACATTTTGTTTTCATTATCAGAAATGCCATTACCATATAAATGCGATATATTTACCAGATTTTTCTCTCTCTGTGTGATCCTCCATGCGTCGTTAATTTATATGCCCACGGTATTAAAATTTTAGTAAACCAAATGTCTCTATTTTTTTATAATTTTACTTATCATTTCTGAATTTTTTCAAAATGAACAATTAAATATTTTGCTTAAAAATTTGATGTAAAGTAAGATATTTACAAAAGTACAAAAGGCTTTGAGTTATGTCTGTACTTAAGGAACGGCATCTATTTATTTTAAGTGATGAAATTATGAATATTAAAGAAATCGATCAAATAGTTTCTGATTTATAAATCTCAACCAAGTCATATTTTTAAATTTCATTAAAAATTATGACTGTAATAGTTTAACTTTATTTTTAGTTATAACACGGTTTGATTTAGTTCATTTTTAACCATATTTTTTATTCCACAGTTTCATAAAGAAAAAGAATATTCTTGTATCTCCATTTTACACGCTTTATGAATTTTTGTGAACCATTCATTTGAATGAATTGTATTGCAGTGTGAATAGCTTCTATAAATCTCAATTTCATTATAGATGTCAGTCTCGATAATGCTGGTGCAATCATTCTTTGTAAATGTGCTTATTTACAATTCAAAATCTAAATTCGTGGTTCTTGTTTGAGGGAATTATTTAAATTCGCTTCAGAAGTATCAATTTATTCGAAAAGTTTAAAAAATTTGGCAAGCTGAGAATAAAAGAAACAAAGCTTAAAGAAAAAAAATAAAAAGAGCTTTTACTTTAAACGAAATTACATTATGTATTGTTTTAAAATGCTGTCAAATCATTTAATTAAATACTAATTTAAGGAACAAAACTTTAATAATGTTTTAAAATACCTTATTTAATGATTAATCCCAGATTAGCTGGCAATTTCAAGAAAAACATTGTATTTTCCTTTATTTTTTGTTGAAATAGACATCTTGATTAATAAACCCTTTTTTAAAATTAAGTAGAAATATTGGTATGCTAAGCTTAATTCTTTAAAAATTGAATTAGGGCATGCAGAAATCGTTCAAAAAATACAATAGTTTCGCTTTTACTTACTTTTGTCTTTTTTTTTCAATCAAGCTTTTTCCTGATTCTCAAATGCAACATTTTGCTTATGCTGAAAACTTAATGATCCGTTCAATTTAACTTTTAAAGCGTTAACTAAAATACATAAAAGCCTGTGCAAATAAAACTTGTTTCAGTGATGGTCATAAAATATAAAATAATAAATGAGAAGATGAATTTATCCACTGTTTGAGAATGATATCTACTCTTATTTGCTAATGATGATTCATGCTCGATTTCAGAATGATTTTCTAACCTTGTTTTGTAAAGGTGGATTCAATCTCGATAACAAAGGATTGTTTATGCTAGCTAAAAGTGGACCTCATAGCGCGTAAATTAACACAGTTAAACTTAACATTGCTTCAAGTATGCATGGTTTATTTGCAAACCATTTATAAGTCTTGTGGACTTGATTTTACAATAAGCTAATGCAGATGTTTTGAAGTGTATGTACTATAAAAGCAATACTTAATACTAACATAATAACTTAAAAATTAAAATCATCTCTTATCTTAAAACTGCGCTTACTGTGTTCTACGTTAATTATTTTTCATGAAAAAGATTTATGACTTAAACTTACTGTTTTAGTATAATTTACAAATGACTTTTGAGCTGCATTTTTGAAGTTAATTATGCTGTTCTGTATTTGTAAATCTATGAAAGCTTCTGTCTTCAAATTTGTTTGACGGAAGTCAGTTTATGCAAATTTGGTAGTACTACTGATCACTGTTTCTGTTATTCTTTGTATTTAGTATTCACTCTGTGCGGAGTGATATTAGGTCAAAAATCAACTTGCCTCGTTAATCAACTTGATTTAGATTGATGTTAACTCTAAAGTCTGTGGGTTTATTTTTGAAAGCATTCTTCTATTTAATATTTTTATTTTTAAATGATTTTATGATTTAAGCCATGGTTTTTTAAGCTAAACATACTCGATTACGTGTTTCACAGACATTCTTAACAAATGTTTACAATCTTTAAAAAGTTAAAATAACTTTTAATTTTAAAAATCTTACTTGACTAATGCCTATATACAACCTTTTCTTAAATTTTTATCAATAAATAAATCTGTTTGATATTTAAAAATGTTACGCATTTGAAAGAAGATAAGTGAAATACGTTGAATTTACTTATTTAAATTATCGAATACTTTATGTAAGTTTTTTGCAGACTTTAAAAATATATTTAGTGATAAAGCGTGAAGTATTTTAATTAATAATTAATATTGGAGATATTGATGAATATCTTTGCCAAATAAATCTATAATATAATGATAGTACATACATGTTGCATATAATGTATGATACATACATTATATATAGTATCAATGTATCTAAAAGGAGATTAAATGAAATGTTTATGCAATCCGTGTATCACTTAAATTGTCGAAATAATTCATTTAGCGTTTAAGCTTGAATTATTTAAATTTGCATCGAGAAAAAAGTATATAGTCAAAACTACCAGAAAATGGTAAAATTTACCGTTTGTCTGACTCTATAGGAACCGTTGCCCTTTGATAATGATTTAGGTAAAATTAACAATAAAATATAATTTTACCATATTACCTTCAAGCATGGCATAAAACCTTTTATTCAGTTAATTTTATTTTCAGTTTTGTATTTTTAACTAAATATGTGGCAATCATCACTATAATTTTGAAATACCAGAATTTCCGAAAAACCGTTACCATAACAACTGAAAAATTACCAAATGAATGGTTTAGATACCATATATTTTAGTTTTATTGACCAGAATAGGTTTTTTTTCAACAGAAATGTCATTGTCTTACAAGTACGGTAATTTTATCAGATTTTTTCACTGAGTGTATTTAATGTAGTCAATATTGTTAAATAATTTTTCAGTTTTCCCTCAAAATAAATATACAATGTATAGTATATATAATGCAGAGCATATATAGTATATAGATATCATATGTATATAGATGTTATATATATATAGATGTTATATATATATATATATATATATATATATATATATATATATATATATATATATATATATATATATATATATATATATATATATATATATATATATATATATATATATATATACCTCTTTTTATATACATTGAATCATACATATATAATATCTATCTATATATATATATATATATATATATATATATATATATATATATATATATATATATATATATATATATATATATATATATATATATATATATATATATATATATATATATAGATAGATAGATATTATATATGTATGATTCAATGTATATAAAAAGAGGCTAAGCGAAAATGTATTTGATATCCAAGCATGATCTTTAATGTCAAAACTTTTTATCCATTATTTAGAGTTAATGCGTGTATTATTACAGTGAATAATATTGACAATATTGATAGGGATTTTTTGAAACCTTCTACCAAAAATATTTTTATATGTTTTTATCAAGGATTATTTATATTCCTATTTTTAATCTGAAAATCTAAGCATTAGAATTTAAAAAGTTTTAATTACGTGGTTTAAAATTCAATTTTGACTTCTTTTTTTACAAGAGTTCTAAAAATTATTTAATAAAGGCTGAATGAAAAAGGAATATTAAAAGAAATTTTGAAAAGGAGTATTAAAAAGGGAAAAAAAGGAGTATTAAAAAGGGAAAAAAATGAGTATTAAAAAGGGAATATAAAAGTGAATATTAAAAGGAATGTATTTCTCTTAAGTAATTTAATTATTGAAGTTATCAATAACACTTCCATAAAAGTTTGAAAAAGTTCCTTTGATATTAGTACAAAGAGTGGAGCTTCTGTTTGTATCTTCTAATTTCTTAACAAATAATCTGAAGTTAATTGATGCAGTAGTTTTAAAAAAGAGAAATGCTTGTTTGGAGTAAATATTTCGAACCAACCTAAAGGCATTTATCATGTTATGTAATGATAAAATTTAAACCTTCCAAACATGTTTATTTGTTGCTGATAAACAATCATCATTACATAACATGAACCTCTCAGGCTCAAAATATGATTAAAGCATTTTGTTTTTGACCGTAAATTTTCTTTTGTAAATTAAATATTTTTGTAAATTTCTGTACATTGTTTTTGAAAAATTCGCTTAATAAGTTAGCTTAAATGATTGGTGAAATTTTTCTAAATTTTATTTAACTTATTTTCTGACTTTTATTTGTTCAAGTATTGAAAAATCCCCATAATTTTTATCTCGTGCCATCGTTTTCCAAAAGACTTAACTATTAAGGATTAACTATTTGAGCATATAAATGATCTGTAATGTTTTTGAAAAAAAAAACATTAATTATTCAAAATTTTTTAGTGTGACTATTAACTTTTTCAGATTATAAGGTAACTATAACGCAATTTCTAAAGGATTACTATTGATTGTGAGAAGGGATTAGTAGAAGTAATACCAAGAAAATTAACTTCAAGAAACTAAAGTTTCTTTTTGCTTCTTTTTCTATCTTGAGTAAATTTTTTTCAACAAGAAAAAAATATGATTTGTTTTTAATTTTAAGCACGTTTACTTCGCTATTTTCTTTTATCTAAGTTTAAGCGAGTCTTTATTAATGTAATCCAAATGTTTTTTTTTCGATTAAATTTTCCAGAGTTACCTTCTTTTCAGTCTGGTGTGAGTAAAATATAAAACGGAAAATTTGTTTTTAGGATAATAAACTTCCAGATTTGCTTATGAGGGAATTTCTGAAAAAATGTATTTTTCATTTTATTTTTGTTAATATTTTCTTATTAACGATTAAAAATTCTGAATTATATTCTAAACCTCAAATCCGTAATGATCACTCTTAATGCATCTACGCAGAAAATAATTCTGTTAAAATTACCGTATTGTATGGTACTGACAATTCTGGTAAAAAAACAACAACAATAATTCTGATAATAAAACTGAAATATACGGTATTTAAACAATTTATTTGGTAACTTTTGCGTTCATATGGTAAAGGTTTACCGGAAGTTCTGGTACTCAAAATTATAGTTCTACTTACCATACATTTTGCAAAAAAACTGAAGAGTAAATTTAATCGAATAAAAGGTTTTTATGGGATTCGCTAAGGTATCACGATAAAATAACCTAATTTTACCACATTTACCAAACTTAAATAAATTTTATAAAACTATATTTAATTGTTAATTTTACTAAAACATTGTGTGCAAACAAGTGCTTCGGTGAAAAAAAACAAGTGCGGTGAAAAAAAACAAGTGCTTCGGTGAAAAATTATCAAAATGTTTGGTGCTCCCATAGAGCCTGAAACACTGTACATTTTTATCATATTCTAGTAGATTTAACCGTACCCCTTTTTCCCAGTGTGTTGAAATTTTTTAAATTTAAATTGTTGTGGCTTATCCCCCAATGCCTGACGAAGTCAGACAAGGCCCATCAGACCGTTGACCCTAAGAAAATCAAGGACCAGAAGGGGAGATAAGTATATGTCCTCTCTGGAAAGTCCCAAGCAGTCCAGGATAAGCTCGGGAGAAGCCTGCTCAGTTTGACGCTTGGAGCAGACCTCGAAGATTCTCCTGCCTTCGAAAAAACGGGAGACTTTATGTGTGATCGCTTGCTAATCTGGGAAGTGCGGTTTTAGAAGGTCTGCCACAATTGGGGGCGAATGAAGAACCTGGTTCTTTGCCGCATACCAGTGATGGCAGGTAGGAATCCTCCACCCCTTCGAAATTGCAGAATTAACTATGGATGGATGTTCTAGGAAGGTAAGAGTTGAAGAAGATTAGCGTGGTAACCTAATCCACATAATAACCATCCTCTCGATGGTGTTCCTGCCTTGACGGGGCGGTGAGGCTTGCGTGTACCAATGACCCGGAGGGCTATACCGGCGGTAGCTTGCTGCCGGTAGGGTCTCCCAACTGAAGGGTAGGTGTCAGACGAAAAAGAATACCAACACGAGCCAAGACAGACTTCTACTTATATGGTGCTCAGATCTCCGGATCAACAGAAGCTACATCTCACCTCCTCCTTATGATTTCTAAATTTTAGCTACAGCTACAGAGACAAATTTTAATCAATGCGAAGTAAAGTTTGGCTAGCACCTTTTAAAATTTTATTTATAACGGCGAGATAAAATTTAGGTGGAAAATTATTGCAAAAGCTGTTTGCATGAAACGTGGTATTACGTGGTGAACACATTGTATTCCGAACACATTGCATATAAAGAGCTTATTATGTGGTCCAAGTTTAAATTTAAAACCAAAAAGCAAGACAAAACAACTGTATACAATTATATTTATTCACTAAACGGAACATTTACATTAGAACACTGTACTTTTGAGACTGATCACAAACAGTTAATTGTCACTCACGTATTACACAGACTTTATATAAGGGAAGTACAAGTGGCTTATATACTTTCGTTTACAGCATTGGTTTCTTTCATGTGTAATATATTTGATTTTAATATTCAACAATAGAATGTAAATAAATAAATATTTTTAAACAGCAAGTTTCATACAATGCATAAAAAATAGGATAATATTAATGATTTTCAAAAATATTAAAAATACGTATTTACATAAACTACTAGATCCTACATAGTAAAACAACTAGTTTAATGTTTAAAATATTTAAAATGTTTTAATATATTTTGTAAATATAATTTTTTTTTAAAATGAAAGCTTTATTTCATTACTCAAAGCTGTGGCATTTGGAAGAAAGAAAAGGGTACAAAGTGAAGACATGTCATTGTTAAATAATGCCTTATTTGGGTAACATCTATAATGACATCCAAAATAGACAATCATAGGGTAATTCAAAAAAATTGACCGAATTTAACAAATTTGTGTTTCATAAAATGTGCATTTAAATGGCACACGTTGACCATTTAAAGCCTGTTACTTGATTAAAGCCTACATGCGCTTCAATAACATATAAATAAGAAATAACAGTCGACGTGTTACAAGCGCTCAAAAACAGGCCCCCATTTTCAAGATTTGCCAAACGTGAAAGAGAGGAAACAAAAGTGATTTAAAGTACAAAACGTAAAGTTGCCAATGAAAAATGGAAAACTAAAGATAAAAAACAAAACTAGAAAAAACACACTAGCCGAGAGAATAAAAAAGATGAAAAACAGAAAAAAGAAATAAAAAAACCCGTAGTAGCCGAGAGGGCCAAATAAGGGTAAAATGCTTCAGGGTAAAACGACATTAGTTCCTCAACTTCTCCGCATAGCCATGGAAATGCATTTTACCTAGATTTACTCCTCTCGGCTACTGTGGTTTTATTGTTCCGTTTTCCCTCTTAGCTAGGTGGTTTTCTAGTTTTGTCTCTCCCTTCATTTTTCCATTTTTCGTTGGCAGCGTTACGTTTTTCATTCGAAATCAAATTCGTTTTTTCTCAAGGCAAGTCTTCAAATATAGGCAAGTCTTCAAAATGAGCATCTTTAATTGAGGGCTTGAAACATGTCAACTGTTATTACCTATTTATATATTTTTGAAATGGCCAATGAAGTTTTTAAGGTTTGTTCAAAGTTAAGTTCTTGAGATTATTTATTTAATTCCAGTTCTATATTAAGTTTAATAAAAATTTAATTGGAACAATCTCTTTGAACAACCCTGCTGTAATACAAAATAAATGGTACAATGAAACCTACTTAAGTTGACCACTTGCGTGGCAATGTTCCAGTGATCAGCTTAGACAGAGGGTTAATTTATATCATGCTATTTTTACGTATATAGGATTGATATATACAATGCATGTTATTTTGCAGGTAATCAGTTTTCAGTATGGTTGACTCTCAAAACAGTTAAGGCTTAGCTCTTTATTCTGTTTCTCCAATTCAGTGAAATTTTAATACACCGAGGCTAAACCCCCTTGTCTCCAACCTTCGTAATTACATTGTTGTTTTTTTCCTTAAACGTCGATATTCTCCCCCAAAAAACACTAAATATTTTGCTTTCAAATATGTAATTATTCTAGCTTCTTGTAAGAAAATTCTGTTAATCATAATGAAATAGACGATTACTTAGGTATGAAGAATAATCATCTGCGCTAGAAAAAAAATTTAAACCCAACGAACCATTCTACTCAATAATAAGACATAAATGATAAGTAATTGTACTCGTTGATTAGACTTATAACATTTCAAATAGATAACGGCTCTTTTATTAATCATTAAGTTCTTTTTTTTTTTTCTTTCTTAAAATTTCAATATAAATGTAAGAGTTTATATCTAGCAACATGTGTAACCTCTCTCTATGTTTTTCTTTTTTTGGTATTTTGATTGATATGTATTCGAGTGCAAATTTATAAAATAAAGAAATAAACATCTCGTGAAGAAAAAGGAATTTTTCGACAAAAATGAATAAATAGTCAATATATAAACCAAATAGTTGAAAAAATAAAACACAAAAAATCACTTAAATTTGCAATACTTTTTGAACTAGTTGTAATTTTGAAGCAAAATTCGTGTTAAGTGCGCAAATGAAAATGGTTCTTTAAGCATGCCGGACTTTAAATCCATGGTTACATTTCAGTGGGATACAGATCGATCAAACATGGTATTTTAACTTACAAGCTAAGCAGCTAATAATTTTCGCACTAGTTGTCGAATAACAATATTTTTCATTCCATCTTAACTTTCTACCTATCTTCACAATTTAAAGTTTCTAAGGGTTATAAATTTTGTGCAACATGGAAAAATGCATCGTTAAAAAATGAGAAAAAATGGTAAAAGAGTGATTAAACTTGCAATAACTTCCGAATAAATTTCGAATTTCGAAAAAAAAAAAATCTGTGTTAAATTTATTAACAAATATGCTCCTTTCAGCATACTAAATTGCAACACTATAGTTGCATTCATGCTACCTATAGTGTTGCCTGTGTGGTATTTTTTCCTACAAGTTGAATGGCTAATGATTCTCAAAATATTTATCAATTTTGAAATATTTTTATTTCATTGGATTGGATTTCATGTACATTTTTCTACAGACCTTCGTATTTTCAAGTTTCTAAATTCTGTAATGCTTGCGTCGCAAAGCAAAATTTTACGTTCTGCTTAATACCCAAAACAGCGCCGGCTTCACTTACGGTTTTTAGTATAAAGAGATAACACAATAGCATAAATAATTTAATAATTAATAAATTTTCTATTTTATAAGAAAATTTTATTGGTCAGTCAACTTATAAAGGGCGTAGAATAGCCTTTATTAACTCTTTTAGACAAAATTATATCACATTAGAGGTCAACAAGCAAAATTTTCTCTGGATCAGGTCAAAGTTATGATCTGTGGATGAATGAATCAATGTATGTGTGGGTCCACTCTGTAAAACGGACTGTGACGCGTGTGTGTGTGGCTGAAATCGTATTCTTGGCTATAGATTACGCCATTGAAAAGTAAGAAACCCACCCTCTACCTTTAATTCGCTTGGTCTCCCAAGCAGGCTTGCTGTCATTGGCAAGTAGTAATTGAAACAACAATAACACAAGCAAGGCAGATAGATACACAGGTTTCAAAAGTTTTGCCCGCTTTTATTTACTAAAAAGAAAAAATTCGGTTCTTAAGAAACGCGTCAACTTAGACAGGATTCACTTTTTACAGAATAAAGATTAAATTAAGCCTATCTTTACATTGGAAAGTGGCTGAAATTACGTCCAAGCGTTAAAAATTAAACGAACATAAGTTAAAATCAGTATAAAGATACACATACCCCTTATATATTATCTTTAGAATAAAAGAAAACTATAATTGAATTTGAAACGGTGTTTTTGAAGAATAAAAGATCCGAGTTTTGCCATTGGTTAGGTATGAGGCAGAGCTTGTAGAAGTAAAAAGAACTGAGTATGTACGTTTTAGTACTAGAGTACAAAAAAAAACTTTATTTAAAAAAATAAATAAAAGAGGATGACTTCGATATGTTTTAGCACTAGCGGTAAGTAAAATAGCTAAGCACTAGCAATAAGTAAAATAGCTTAGTCTAGTGGTGAGTAAAATAGTTTAGCACTAACTGTAAGTTAAATAGCCTTGCATTAGCTGTTTAGTAGGAGAGTTAAACACAAGAAAGTTTTTTAACACACCTTCATGATGAGATATAAATTTCAGGGATTCAAATACGCACACAAAAGCACGGATTAAAATCAATGGTTAATAGTGATTAATTTTAAATAATAATAATAATAAATGAATGATAAATAATAATAAATAAATAATGAATGATAATAATAATAAATAAATTATAAATAATAATAATAATCTTAAATAACAATTGGAATTAGTTTTAATAATATAAATAATAATAATAATCTTAAAAAATAACAATAGGAACTAATTTTAAATTATATAAAAAATAATTATAATGAAATAATAATAAATAACAAGCAACTCATCGAATTATTGCAGATTACTTTTGCATCTGCAACAATTTCTAATAATCAACATTTCTAAAACTTTTTTCTTTAACCCGAATTCTGTTTTTTGACGAATTAAAATATAGCGTAATAGGATAAGGTTGACTTTTTATTCATTGTATATTTTTTAATTTGTATTCATTTGCTCCTTATATTAATAATTTTACGACATTTACACTTTAACTCTGAACACACTGTCAGATCGACACACTTACTGAAAAAAAAAAAGAATATTTAGATGACCGCCATATACGGAAGGATCCGTTACTGAAAAAGTACGAGAAATTTGATGAATTTCTCAAAAACTGGATGTTAGATATATTTTAAGGACAAAAATAACATTTTAGGGAAATTACGGTATTTAATAAACTTAAACTTGATTTCGGATAGCGAAGTTATTAGATTATCATAGATCTAAAATGTAAGCAACGTTAAATGGTAGTTCATTTTTACATTTACAATTTCTATTAAAATTTTCTTTAAAATCAGCCCTCAACTTTTTCACTATTTACAAACAAATGATGTACAAAAAACGAATCATTTTGAATAACTTATCTAATGATCTGAGTTTTACGTTCTAAGTTACAATTTTCATGGTTCAAAGGGTACACTTTAAGCATACTATTTAATTAGTACCGATACTAACCGATTAGTACAAAAAAAAAACCCAGAGAATCTTGAAAAACTTTAATTCTAATGATTAATGTTTCACGTTCTGAACATGCTATCTCAAAGGTTTAAGGGTTAAATTTTAAGCATTATGTTTAATTTTTACGGGCGTCAGTTTTAAATTACAAAATTAAAAGCAAAATCTTTTTTATTTCTGAATAGTTTAATATTTAAAAATAAAAGGGATTCTTTTTATTTCTAAGAGTCAATTGTTTAGTCATTGTATTTCTCGAACTAATTGTGAAAAAAACTTTTTAAATACTTAATTTTGAAAATAATTTATACAAAGACAAAGATAATTGCACTCATAAAACAATATTTAGTAAATATTTATTATTGTAAATCATAATGATGATATTATACGTAATTATAAAACAAATATATTTTAAATTGCAAAGTTTTCTATTTTAAAAAAAGTGCCTAAATAATGTCTGAGATAGGGAAAAAAATCTCGAAAGCTGCATCAGCAACTTCCTTTAAATTTCATACATCTAATATTTTGACATTTAACATATAAAGAGAGTATAAAAATTTCTACATTTTAATGTCAAAAGTGGACACAAAGTTTCTGATGATTATTTAATTAAATAATGAGAAATAATTAACTAATATGAAAATTTAATAGTTTTTAGTTAGCCAGTTTTATTTATAGGAGAAATGAATTCTACAAATATGAAAAATGTGGTAAAAATAGAAATAACTTTCGACTGCTTATCAGACTTAACTGCACTGAAAACATTTTGAATCAAATTACGATAAAAAGTACAGGCACTCAGGGTGCCGGTATATTTTTTTTCCGTAAAATGCATTTTTACCGGGACATGTTACGGAACAAAAAAATCTCATACACCATAATTTCTATAGTAATGATTACCATGAAATCACTGAATCACTTTAAATAAATATAACTGTAAAAAGTACGGTATAATGGTGAAAATGGATTTTATGGTAAAAGGGATTTTATGGATGATGCACCCAAATTACAAATGTATTAGTACTTTATACCGTAATTTGATCCGTAACTTTTCACAGTGTACTGATGCTAGAGTTTCCTGATTTCACCTGATAGTCCCCTGATTAGTATCTTAGAAGCAGAAAATCTAATATTTTGTTAACAGTTACACTTGCTAAAAATGTGTCTGATTTTGCAAAAAGCACTTTTTGTTTAGTTTGTAAGTATCTTCCGTAGGTCCCTCAAATTGGAAGATTGCATCTTAATACATAAAAATCTAATCATTTGGTAAAAATATAAAGAGTTTATGACTTTATTTTATTTTGCACACTAAACCCTCAGACAAATACTATATATTTCCACTATAAAAATATCCATTTTAATTTATAAAAGTAAAATAACTTTACATAAGGAATGTTAAAAGTTTGATGAAATGTACTGTGCATTCTCATGCTTGTTGTATTTGTTGTTTAATTTTGCTTCATGACTTTTAATATGTACTAATTAAACACTTTATCTGTTATGTGTGCCCCTAAACCCGTTGGCGCCGATGGTGATATTTTTTCTAGTCTCTAATTACAAGCAAAAGTATATTTTGGGATTTTTTAATTATAAAAACAATCTAATAGTTGCTAAAAAAATCTGTTAGACTCTCAGAAATATATTTCTACTAAAATATGAAATCCAAAAAAAAAAAAAAAGTAATTTGAAAATTTCTTCTTTCATTTACATTCAGAAATTTATCAATAATTGATTTTGTAAATTAAAGAATTATTTTAAATTATTATTTTCCTTCGTATAAATAACTGAAAATAAGCATGAATTTAAGAAATTATTGTTTGCAAGTGAGCCTTGTTTAAACGATTTTGCTTTTAAGGTAGAAAGAGACATCGGTGTTTCCTCCATTTTATTACCATAAATTATTAAAAAGCATAATTTTAATATTTTTCACTTATTTTAACCTAAGTTATTACAAAATAATGAAAATAATATTAAGAATATGTTTAAGGAAAATCCTGCGTCAAAGGGTAAATTGATGTAGTTTGGTAATAATTAATGTAGATTGTATCTTATGAAACCAAATCCTATCATTAGGTAAAACGCAAAAGATGTAGTGACGTTATTTTATTTCGCACACCCTTAGACCAATCTTCTTTGCTTCTGCTATAAAAATATCCATTTCAATTCATAGAAAAAAATGTTCTTCCTCATAATTTATGTCATTAAATTTACGAAATATACTGTACATTCTCACATTTTTGCTGAATACATAAATAGATTTTTTGAATACATCTACACGAAACTGCGTAATTCATTGTACCAAAATATTACATTGTATACATGGATATTTGTATACATTGTATACATGGATTTTATACATGGCTGCTTGTTATACATTCAAATACAATGGTAACATTAATACTATTTAATAAAACATTTCCTCTGAACATAGTTGCTCGAATTAATCCCATTAAGTGGTAATCAAAAGTATTTTTAGAACCATTATTCTATATATTGGAGTGAAAATGACCCATTATAAATAATTATTAGACGTTAAAAGTGATAGAATAAAAAAATGTCACTAATGTCCAAGAGATAGGTTTTTCACTTCCGAATTTAAACGGATCTATTCTCAAGTGTAAAAAGTGCATACATTTTAGGTTTAGAGTTTTATATTATTTTCATACGTTTTAACGAATTCAATTTTGCATTGGTAATGATGGAGTTTTGTCATCAAAATTTCGACCACTTTTCGATTGGCTAGAACATTCTACAGCAGATTTTTGTTCAATGATAATGCACGTATCAACTGTTTCCTTACCGATTTAGGAAGAGTTTATATAGGTTCAAATATTATCATCGAAATCAATACTATCACCAAAATAAATTTATCGTCTATTAAAAACCTTACCATTTTCCGTTTAACTAAAACTGTAACTGAAACTATGATGACATCATGAGTTTCAATCGCTTTCCGACTATTTTCATAACTTATTTTTCTACTTTTATGTCCCTACTTTTATCGATTTCATGCCGGTGAGGACGGAATCTTACAATCGAAATTTCGACCTTTTTCTGACTAACTAGATCACACAAATCTCTAATGAAGCACCGTATCTTATAACAATGCAAGTTTCAATCACTTCCTGACAGTTGAAAGCAGAATTCTATAGAATAGAATTATCAGTAGAAATAGGATAGAACAGAATTTATCATTGATGATTGAAATTTGTTAAATTTCCGGTAATCTAGCATGTTCAAAAATCAGCTGGAGTTCTGTGCGTAATGCTGATATTATGGTAAAATGTGTAGCATAAGTACACGCGTAATGAGTGAAACTTTTTCTTTCCCTTATACGCTTTTCTTATGGCCTATATACAACTATTGAGTACATGATGATAAATATATTTAGAGTATATTTAAACTGCACATTTGTTGAAAATGTTACTAAAGTACCATTAACCCTTATTAACGTCGCAACGTTGAAAAAAAATATATTAGTGGTGTTAGGGTTAGTTCACAGTGGACGCTGATGGTAACATCTCAACACATAGTTACTTCAATTCAAATGCAGAATAGATCCATGACGTCACTCCATACGTATCAAACAACAGGCGTCATATGTGGACAATACACATTAGATGTTATACGCTGAGACGTTGCCGTCGTCGCTTTCTCTGAACCGAGCCATTGACTGTTATTGGCAAGCTTACAATTATATAAAATTCCAGCTAGGGCTAAAGGTAACTGTGATTGGCAAAAGTAAAGCATAATTCAAACATAGTAGTTTTCCCTATAAAGAAGTGGGATTTTGTATACTACTGTACTCCAAAATTTGAATACATTTTGAGTATATTTGGATAAAAATTTAAATATTTAAATATATGAATTTTCTCAGCAAATACATGTACCTAAGCATTGAAGCAAATTACATTAAAATAGTGTATACTTAAATACAATATTCGCTTGGTTTAAAAAACTGTAAGAGCACACTTACATGCAAATTGAAGTACATACTTAAGATACATTGTACTTTAACCATTAAATAATTTAATTTTTCACGTAATTTATTTTAATAATAAAACTAAGTAAACTACAGACAGATATAATTCGGTAATAACATATTATGGTCCGCAAAAGTCCCCCAAAAAATCTCCATCTTTTAAACAGTACATCCTAGCACTAAGTACTTATTTTGTATCTTTAATCGCTAAAACACGTTTTTTGTAATTTTCATGAATGAAATTTATGTTCCGATTACATTTCAAAATGTGGCTTCTTAAAACATGAAATAAAAATTCAGGGTTTATAATGAACAATATAATTATAACCCCTGGATGTATAAAAGGTAAAAATACTAAATTAGGCACAGATGCAAATTATAAAAAGTACAAATCAGAAAAAATAAATTTTTTCAATAATGAAAAACAACAAAGCATATTTAAAACACTATGTAGCATGAACTATAATACTTAAGGACGATATACTCTGATATCATCAAGCTGCTTTTCTGATATCACCCTCTAGCAGTATTCAAAGGAAACGGTTAGTTGATGCAGTAGATTTATATGGTTTACATTCTAATGTTACACTGCTTCTTTGTTATATTTTTTGTTGATTTCTGATAATTAAGAACGATGAATATATTTGTAACACGATGCAGGATGATGTACTTCATTTAATGAGATTAGTACTTAAGTTTTTTTGCTTCATTCCAATAACAATTGTAGAATAAAGGTAGAAATTCGCGAATTAATGTTAATGTTTCCAAATTATTTAATATTGTACAGTTATGTAGAAACATAAAACTTTTCTAATCAGTTTAATTCCTTTATTTTCGATTTTAATTCTATTATATGAAAAAAGCGTTTGGTCAATTTTTTTTTATTCTTGTTTATTTCCCTTTTGTCATATAATAAACTCTTTTATGAACTGAGAAAATATAAATAATATACATTAATAACGATCTTACTAAAGAATTTACTCTTTGGTTTAAAAGGAATAATTATGCAGATCATTCATACAAATATGTTTCTTATTAGACATACAAACATTAAAGTACCAGAAAAATAGTTTAAAAGAAGGTGCTTAAGCAGTTTCGTAGTTGGATAAGCGCAGCGTAGAGGGCGTTGCCTTTATTTTTAAAATGTTTTTAGTTGTTCGAACTAGTGAGTGATTATTTTTATAAAATTTGTTTACTTTACTTTATTAATTTAATCAGTCACAGAAAAAAGAAATTTTGCCCTTAAGAATAGTGATTTAAAAAATGTTTAAATTTAAATATCTTTAACACTTTTTTAGAAACAAACTTAAATGTTTTTTTTGTTGAAAAAATTTACGATTTCTTTTAATTTTTTGCTACAAATTTGTCTTTTAAACTTGTCATAAAAATACATGCAAAAATACCAAATGTTGACAATAGCGAAATAAGACTAAAAGATTAAATGAAAATAATAGTACCACCATCTATGTACAGCATATGCATTCAGTTTTTAGTCAGAACTTTTTTTCGGATAAGGAAACTGCACATTACGTTACCTTAATTTACATATGAAAATTTCAAAATTTCACTGTTTTAAACTCAAGTTTCGTGTACTATTTTCATGAGATGTGTATAAGCTACAGTCATAGTTTCTGAGTTTCAATGTATTCTTTTCCATTCCCAAGAACATGGTTTGATATCACAGTATTTACTATAGTCAGCCCACGCTTAGTGTCCAGGCTGATGTCAACAGTGGATTCTCTTTTTCGTGTCCAAGTGGCTGGAAGTTTGGCGAGAAGTGCTTCTCTTATCTGAAAGGAATTTAGATACAGATTTAGAACATATTTCATGGCATCGGGCGTTTCACATCAAATAGAAAAATGTAATTAAAATACGTGGTAAGCCTAAATGATTCTTTTAGTTTCAAATGACTGTTTATTTGCAGGTATATGACATACAAAGAGAAGTGATACATGGAAAGATGCTTACACGAATCAATTTTCTGGTATATGCTTCAAATGTTTAATATGTGCACCCTTCGTCACTCGGTAGCAAGATTACAAGACAATAATTATGCAGCAATAATTACCATTATAACAATAATTCTTTCAATTATAAACTTTTTCCATATGGCGAGTGGTTTGCAGGTTGAGAAAGGTCAGAAGTGCATCCCTTTCCTTACATAGATGTTTTTTAAGGTAAATACCCATTTTCTGTTATACTGTACGCTGATGCTTTTTTAGGTAAAGGTCCATTGCCCGGTATTTTCTCCTCTGATGATTAGTCTGACGTATCTGTTTCAGTAAAAAATGTGGACAAGCATTCCTACTTCCCTCTACCAGCACAATATGTAAAACAATCCATTCCCCATAGGGAGGTAGCTTGGAATTGAAGAACTAGTGCTGTACGCTTGTTGCTTTAAAATTTTGTCAATCGGCATTCTTCCCAATGGTAAACTATTTCTGGCATTACCTTAAATAATGTGTTTACACAAATGTCGGTCAAAGCACTAATGCCGTTTTTTGGAGCATTGTGGGAGTTATATACTTCATTCGTCACGATTTGGAATAAGGGATACACAAACTTTGTTCTTCATAAAATTATGTACCCTTAGGGCCAACTACACCATAGGAAAGTGTCACTACTACTGCAACGGACATAAAAACGTGCAAATGAATATCCGTAACAAACTGACTTAACATTGAAATGCGAAACTGGTGACCAAGGGTGTTAACATTTTTAGCATGTTCCAACTGTAAGCTATTTACTTATGAAAAGTTTAAGAATAATTTAAGCTAACCCATTATTTTCCGTTTTTAAAGCTGAATTTCACTGAATGTTTGTGAATGATATTCTACTATAATACTTATAAATTTTTTTTAATAATTATTTTTAACTGTTATATTAAATTTTGACCATTTCTCGCCAGCGCTATATATGTTGACAAAAAAAAATTGCTTAAAATTGTTTTAAAAAATTAAAAGCGTTTTCGATCCAACTTTTCAATACTTAAAGTGTTTTTAATAATCACTTTATCGTTTTAAACTCATTAAAATGTGAAAATATTGAGGATTATTTAATGTTTTTTTTCTTTTAAGTGCAAAAAATTCTCTCAAAATCGACTACTTTTTTCACAGAAAAAGTTTTACAAATTTTATATCCGCATAAAAATATTTTTAGGAGTAATACAGTATACACTTTATGCGTTTTTCTAAAGCTTTACAAGTTTTATTTATTTCATATGTTTTTCGTAAAAAAGATTTAAAAGTTTTACATTAAAAAATATATTCTTTAAAAATATTTTATGGAGAATTACCTTTTTTCTTTAAATAACTCAAAAGAGGGGGATTTCTGAGTTATATGTTTGAATCACCCAAAAATAAGCACTTCTTCATATCTTGATCCTATTTTTTTAAATATTTAGTTTTATATGTATTAAAGTTTAGTAAAATTTTGTAAGTTTAATGTGATTTAATATGAAGATGTTGGATATGTTTTCCTTACATAAAAAAGTTTTAAGGGTTTAATATTTTATATATTTTGATGTGTTGTTTTAAACACTTTTCAAATCTAGTGAGTTCTTTTTACGTATTAGAGCTATGACTCTTTTTTTAAAAAATGTTTTAGTGAAAGAAACTTAAAACAGTCTTAATTAAATTCAGTACGTAGTCCCTAGACATTTTAAAGATTCAAATCGATAAACAAAAAACTGTAAAAGAGGAAGTTAAGTCCTAAGAAACCCGCAAGGGAAAATCACGTGAAAAATGATGGAATGTTTTTTCTACTGACTTTTTATCAAAATTAATGGAAAAAAAAATATTTTTCTCACGGTGTTAAATAGAATTGCAAAAAGTTTTGCACTTATTATAAAATAGTTTTGCATTTTTAAAGGTTTATTAAAATTTTGTCTTTATTTATACGGACTATTTTTATGTCTGGGGAAGTATTTTTATTAAACCCTTCAAAACGAATTAAAAAAAGCTTAGTTTTTCTAGAATTACAGTCATTAATTTGCGAAATCTTAGACGTTTTCCTTCAAGTAAAGATTTGATAAGAAAGACTGACTTTAAAATAAATGAATTTTACATAATTCAGCATATTTATTTTTGCTTCGTTGTTGGTTGTTTTACTTTTATTTACTTCTTTTGTTTATTATTTTCATGTTAATCTGGTAGAAAAGAAGGCAGAATTATTAGGCACAAAAGGAATAAAAACTTAGACTGGAGAAATCAAATAAAAAATAAAAAAAACTCCTCAAATTTTTTGTAGCTCATCAGTCTCTTTTCCATTTAATTCATCACCATTAATTTAATCTTTTTTTCGAAATTCATCATTTATTTTAATTATAAGCTAAGAAAATGCAATTTAATATGTTTTTTAAAACTTTAATAAAATAACTCAAGTTAAAAATTGAGTGTAACGAACGAAATAAATGAATAATAATGTAAAATATCGAAATATAAAAATAATGATAAATATAAAAAGTAATAATAAACAATAATATAAAAAATAGTGAATGTAAAAAATGTTGTGAGTAAACCATATTCTTTAAAAATTAATAATAAAAGCACAATAAAAATGATATAAAATTATTTGTATTGATGGGATTAAAAATTAAATTTACGATCGATGGTTTTTAGCAAAGTACTTATCAATGCCAAAAGAAATCTAAAAGGATGATAGATCGCAAGATTCCTGGTCAATGTGTCATGAGACAATGCTATCGCCCGTGCAAATTATTTTAGTAATATTTCTTGCACAAAATGTTGGGAAGCAGAATGTTACATATACAAAATACAATAGGAAAGAAATTTACATTGCCACCAATATCAAAATGAAAAGAATCATTACTTAAAGTTAAAAGAACGATGGAACGTGGGATGTTTACTCTTACGTGGACTAGCAATATGGACAAGAACAAAATATAGGTCAACATTATTCCATGTTGGCAAAATATAGCGGGACAAAACGTTGACGAAATATTCTAGTTGACATTGAAGAAATATTGTGGAACAGACTCTCATGTTGAAAAGAATGTGGATCTGAATTCGATATTTCTAACTTCAATAGAATACTTCTTCAATAAAATCTCACGTTGACAAAATAAAGTAATGCAGAATTTCAAGCGGATAAAATGTAATGGGATAGAATCTATCGCAGACAAAATATAGTTGAATAGAGAACCAAGTTGACAAGATATAGCTCGAGGAAATATTTCGTTGACAAAACAACGAGGAACGTAATGTAAATGGACAAAATATAGTTGGAGATATTCTTAGGTTGGTAAAATAAAGCGGGGCTGAGTGTAATTGGACTGAATATTTCGTTGAAAGAACAAAGTGAGACAGAATCGCAAATAGATTATATATAATTCGAGTTATTCTTACTTTTGTCAAATAAAGCAATACAGAATATAGTTGGATTGAATATTTCGTTGAAAGAACAAAGTGAAACGGAATCGCAAATGGGCAAAATATAGTTGGAAATATTCTTAGGTTGGTGAAATAAAGTGGGGCAGAGTGTAATCGGACTGAATATTTCGTTGAAAGAACAAAGTGAGACGGAATCGCAAATGGGCAAAATATAGTTTGAGATATTCTTACGTTTGCAAAATAAAGAAATACAGAATATAATTGGACTGAATATTTCGTTGAAAGAACAAAGTGAGACAGAATCGCAAATAGATTATATATAATTCGAGTTATTCTTACTTTTGTCAAATAAAGCAATACAGAATATAGTTGGATTGAATATTTCGTTGAAAGAACAAAGTGAAACGGAATCGCAAATGGGCAAAATATAGTTGGAAATATTCTTAGGTTGGTGAAATAAAGTGGGGCAGAGTGTAATCGGACTGAATATTTCGTTGAAAGAACAAAGTGAGACGGAATCGCAAATGGGCAAAATATAGTTTGAGATATTCTTACGTTTGCAAAATAAAGAAATACAGAATATAATTGGACTGAATATTTCGTTGAAAGAACAAAGTGAGACAGAATCGCAAATAGATTATATATAATTCGAGTTATTCTTACTTTTGTCAAATAAAGCAATACAGAATATAGTTGGATTGAATATTTCGTTGAAAGAACAAAGTGAAACGGAATCGCAAATGGGCAAAATATAGTTGGAAATATTCTTAGGTTGGTGAAATAAAGTGGGGCAGAGTGTAATCGGACTGAATATTTCGTTGAAAGAACAAAGTGAGACGGAATCGCAAATGGGCAAAATATAGTTTGAGATATTCTTACGTTTGCAAAATAAAGAAATACAGAATATAATTGGACTGAATATTTCGTTGAAAGAACAAAGTGAGACAGAATCGCAAATAGATTATATATAATTCGAGTTATTCTTACTTTTGTCAAATAAAGCAATACAGAATATAGTTGGATTGAATATTTCGTTGAAAGAACAAAGTGAAACGGAATCGCAAATGGGCAAAATATAGTTGGAAATATTCTTAGGTTGGTGAAATAAAGTGGGGCAGAGTGTAATCGGACTGAATATTTCGTTGAAAGAACAAAGTGAGACGGAATCGCAAATGGGCAAAATATAGTTTGAGATATTCTTACGTTTGCAAAATAAAGAAATACAGAATATAATTGGACTGAATATTTCGTTGAAAGAACAAAGTGAGACAGAATCGCAAATAGATTATATATAATTCGAGTTATTCTTACTTTTGTCAAATAAAGCAATACAGAATATAGTTGGATTGAATATTTCGTTGAAAGAACAAAGTGAAACGGAATCGCAAATGGGCAAAATATAGTTGGAAATATTCTTAGGTTGGTGAAATAAAGTGGGGCAGAGTGTAATCGGACTGAATATTTCGTTGAAAGAACAAAGTGAGACGGAATCGCAAATGGGCAAAATATAGTTTGAGATATTCTTACGTTTGCAAAATAAAGAAATACAGAATATAATTGGACTGAATATTTCGTTGAAAGAACAAAGTGAGACAGAATCGCAAATAGATTATATATAATTCGAGTTATTCTTACTTTTGTCAAATAAAGCAATACAGAATATAGTTGGATTGAATATTTCGTTGAAAGAACAAAGTGAAACGGAATCGCAAATGGGCAAAATATAGTTGGAAATATTCTTAGGTTGGTGAAATAAAGTGGGGCAGAGTGTAATCGGACTGAATATTTCGTTGAAAGAACAAAGTGAGACGGAATCGCAAATGGGCAAAATATAGTTTGAGATATTCTTACGTTTGCAAAATAAAGAAATACAGAATATAATTGGACTGAATATTTCGTTGAAAGAACAAAGTGAGACGGAATCGCAAATAGATTGTATATAGTTCGAGATATTCTAACTTTGGTAAAATTAAGCAGGATCGAGTATAGTTGGACTGAATATTTCGTTGGAAGAACAAAGTGAGACAGAATCGCAAATAGATAATATATAGTTCGAGACATTCTTACTTTTGACAAATAAAGCAATACAGAATATAGTTGGACTGAATATTTCGTTGAAAGAACAAAGTGAGACGAAATCACGAATGGACAAAATATAATTTGGATATTTTTAAGTTGGTAAAATAAAGCGGGGTAGAGCATCACGTTGGCCAAATATAGTTGGGCAGAATCCTACACGGATAGCGCGACTGAATACTCTACGGACAAAATACAGTGCGAAAGATTCTCACTCGGGAAAAAATATTAGGAGCCAGAAAGTGTAATAGCAATTAAAATAATTTATAGATACTGCGTTTTTATACACAAAAGATTTTGAAATTGCCTGAAACAGCAATTAAACAACCTGTTTTAATTTTCTATCAAAATTACATGCTCAGATATATTTATAGTCAGATAGTAAAAAAGTTCACACGATAAAAAAAGAAGGAAAAAAAACTCAACTTACCTGTGAGTTGAAGAAGAAGTAGACAATAGGATTATATATGACGCTAGTTTTGGCAAATATGGCTGGGCACACTGACGAAACAGGACCTAGTAAATGCTCATATCCTGCAGAAACCATGAGAGATGCAACAGCATATGGTGTCCATGCAAAAAATGTACATGCAATCATGGCACTGGCCATGAGAGTTACTTTGTGTTCTGCTTTTGCAGTTGAACTTTTACCAGACGGCTTCGGTGACTGAAAATAAAAGGAAAAAAAAAAGATATGTCACGAAAATTGAATAAATATACAGAATTCTCGAATCAACATTCTTATTATACATAAAAGCTCATAATTTAAGTTAAATTTTAAAGGAAAAACAAACTAAAAATGCTGGTCCAACACTCATCGAACTTGGTCACATTGCACAGACTATTTCATAATAATCACGCCTTCAATTTTGACCTTTTGTGTAAAATGGTATATTTGCGTTTGTCGGTCGCAAGTGAATATCAAAATAAGTTATTCTATAAAAACAATTAATTTATTTTATAAATAGAAATTTACGTCAAAGAAATTTTTTATTTATTTTTTCATTTTTCATTTTTTTCGAAAACTTAACAAAATAGATGTTCCTCCAAATGAAAAGAAATAAAAATAAGCAAAAATTTTGAATTTTTCTGCACAACTTTTAATCAGCAACTTTTATGAAAAATGTTGCTGATTAATTGTTTATCATTAAAAGTCAGTTAACAAAATTAAGAAAACGAATGCCAAAAATTAAACTTAAAATAAAAGATAGCAAATATAGTTGGAAGAAAATTTATGTTTCGGAGAAAAAATAATTTTATGACGAAAAAAAAATTAAGCAGCTGTTCTTATATGGTATTCTGCGAAACTCTAGTGCTACGAGGGAGTAAAAAAAGGGTTTAGAACTTTTTTTTACCTCACGGTAATTATTTTTGAAGCCTGTATTTATATTTTGATCTAACAAATAATAAATTTTTTTATTTTAATTTTTCGATTGTCTTCATGAAATTACAAAGTAAAATGCCAATAAGAAGAAATAGCAAATTTTATTTTTTAAAATAATTTATTTTTCTGAAAACAATTTCTTGAAAATTGCATTTGTTTTTCCCATCGTACTTTCAAAATCAAAATAAAATAACTAATTCCGTTAATGTAGAAATATGTTTCTCGGGTAACCATTTTCTACGTTTATAGCTGTTTTTTTTATTTTTAGGTTTCATGATTCTTCATGAAAGTTAAAAAGCTTGCATCATTTTTAGTTTTCATTTCAACGAAAACCATCAGATTATTTGTTTCATTCGCATGCATTTACACAAAAAAAGAATGTGCAATGCATATACACCAAAAACAAATTCAAAATTAAATTGGACACAGCGCGAAGATCGGAAATTCAATTGTGGGACATAAGTCTACACTGGGAAACTAATTTTCGTTTCATTAATACAAATATTTGATCATGAGCCGCGATGGCTCAATGGATAGAGCGCTCGCCTTCTAATGAAGTGAACCGGATGCGGGGACCAATAGCTGGGGTCGACACGAATTCCGCATCCAGCTTGCACCGACCACAGTGCTGACTTGAAATATCCTCAGTGGTAGACGGATCATGGGCTGAGTCCCCTTGCCATCAGGCTAACCGTGGAAGGTTCTCGTGGTCTTCCTCTCCATGTAATGCAAATGCAGATTAGTTTCACTAAAAAGTCCTCCACGAAGGCAAATTTCTCCCAATACGTGATCCAGGAGTTTCCTTGTCTTTAATTGGGTTCAAAATTACAAGGGTATGGAGTTGAACATTAGTAGTCGTAAACCCAAAAATTGGATCTGCTGTTCAACGACGGTTATAAAATAAAAAATTACTTGATCTTGCTTATTTCGGTTGTGAGGATTTCACTGTTGAATATAGTTTTGCTCCTAATGCTGCAAATGATATTAAAAGGAGATTTTTAGTCTATATTTTGTCGCAATATACAAGTTTCAAAAATGTTTTGTGTAGCAGGGGGTCGCAGTAGACGTTGTGTAGACATTGCGACAAATGTTTAGGAGAGTTAAGGCATATCGTCAGAATTAAAGTTGCATAGGAATCCACTCCCGGAAATGTCATTGTACGCGGCAAGGGACACTTCTCTATCATAGCCTGTTCAGAATCATACGAAGAAATAGTTAATAATAGGGAAGCGTCCTCATATGACGTGAGTTCCCTATGCAATTTTAATCCCGATGATGTATCTTAACTCCCCTAGAAGTGTGTTGCAACATTTATGCGACCCCCTGTTATCTATAACTATTTTAAACTTGCACATTTCGTCAAAAAATAATTATAAGTGTCACTTAAAAAAACTGCAGCTTAGAGAGAAAAAAACCAATTGCATTTAAAATCAGCGAAGTGAAAATATCCAAGATCTGTTAAAAAAATCTCCTGCAACCGAAAAAAAAAATGTTCTCAAGTGTTATCAATAAAAAAAACGATGAAATTTTTTTTATTCCTTTTATACTTAACTTTATTTTTAAGGTCGGTGTTGAACAACCGACCTAATCATTGCTCTTTTTAAATATTTTGAAATAAATAAAGTAATATTTTGTTGATTAATACTATCACATTTGTTTTTATATACTTTATTTATAAGATGGTAGTTAAGCCGTGAAAAGGTCGATCATTAGGCTTTCTCAGCTGAAAAAAAAATGGGAATTGCTGATTCAAAGTGATAGGGTTTGTTATTATATGAGTATCGCCCCAACTAGAATTGCAAAAAAAATAAATAAATAAGTAAAGTTTTGACTGCAAAAAACATTGACTTTTTGGCCCTGGAGTGCTCCATAAATAAACAGAGCTAAGCTCAAAAAACAATATTGAGGCAGAGGTATTTCTAATTAGTGATAGTTTATCAGTGTAAAAATCTATATAATAAAAGGAAGAGATTGTATATGCGTTTGTGTGTGGGTATCCTTTTCATAACTCCTGAACTGTTTGTACTAGTATCCTGCAATTAGCATAACACATGAGGTGGGGGGAACTTTACTTAGTTCAGAATTTTCAAATAGTCCGTTTATGAGAGACGTTTTTTCACATTGACTTAGCATTAGCCATTGTTATAAATTAAGCTACACGATTCTGTTTTTCATATTTCAAAGATAATACCGTTGATGTTTTTGCTACTTCACAGCTCTATTTAATCAAGAAAGCAATTATCTCACTTTCTTCTATAATTTTATTTCTTTGATTCCTTTAACCAAGAAAGCTCAAGCGACGAACTATAACGACTACCTGACCGAATACTATCTGGAATGACGTGATTATTTCCTTTATGGATGCTCTTCTGTTTTCTACAAACTTTAATTACGAAAAATTAACAGTAATCTAATAAATAAAAACTAAAATATTTACTAAAGGGTAAATTCTACGAAATATTCCTTGATTGTGATAAATCTATGCTGTCAAGTTATCAATCAATAATAAATTAACATCATTTTCAGTGCCAACTGATAGTAAGCATGGTTAATCTTTAATTCAATAAGTTGAACTTCGTGCTTCGCTTAATAATTTATTAGTTCTCAACGTAAGGTAATCGAGAAGATCAATATTGATAACAGAATTATTTTAACTTAATCAATTTTGTCGTTGCATGGATTTTAGATATGTACTACATGAATACATAATGCTAATTAATGTCGAGTCATTAATTCTTAAATGTTTTTTTGATCCCGAGCAAAGAACGGGTATTTAGGTAGTAATTCGTATGCAGGATGACTGCTGAAAAAAGTAATTTGAGTAACTTTATAACTATAACCCAAGAAGCTCATAGTAATAGCAGGTAATTTTTTTTGTATCCTGCATAGTTGTGCTACTCATTATGCAAAAAAAGAAAAAAATGAATTATAGAAATTTGATGTCCATATTTTAGAATGAATTCTCTATTTAGAGTGTGTTTAAGACAAGAAAAGATTTTCTTAAGGATTATCTACTGGTATTTTTTGACAAATGTAGGAGTTTTTGAAATAATTGACTATATTATTTTAGCATGAAATCTATTTGAAATAGAAGATGGCGAGATTTAAAACAATTTTTACAAAGTGCCTCTCTTATAATATTGGTATATATGCTGTTTTCAGAGTGTACTTTAGACAAAAAATGGATTTTAACGATTATCTATAAATACTTTTTGACCAATTAGGCTATTTTCGGAAAATTTGATGCCTAGATTTCAACAAGATAGTTTTAATTGCAATACTTGATTTAAAATAATTATAAAAAATTCGGAAAATGACCCCGTTTATAATAATGGCTTCATAATTTTCAGAATGTGTTTTTGAGTAAGCATAGAGTTTTTTAACATTGTCTAGAAATATTTTAAATATTTTCAGAAAATATATGTTTTCAGCAAAAATTAAAGCCTGTATTTTAAAAAACTATTAGAAAAACTTTGCATTTAAAAACATTGCGGTAGACGTCTTATCTAATAGTATTGGTATCTACGCTATTTTCAGTGCAAAATGCTAACAAAAAATAATTTTTAAATATTGTATATAAAATTTTTTCGTCCAATTTAAGTGATTTGACACCCATATAACTCAAAAATTGGTTCTTTTCAGCGTGTATGTTTTGAACAAGAAAGGAGTTCTTTTCAAATATTGTCTATAAATTTCTTTTGCCAAATTTCAGAGTTTAGAAAATTTAAAGGCTCATATTTTAGCATAAAACCAGTTCTCATTGCCAGACATGATTTATTTAAATATAAAAAATCGCAATGTTTACTCCCTTATCATATACGCTACTTTTTAAATGTGTTTTCGACAAGAAAAGATATTTCTAAAGAGTGTCTGTTTTCAACGTTCTTTCCAACTTGAAAGAGATATAATATATAACTATATAATTATGATATATAATATCTAGCCATCACGAGATGAGCTTGGTCTCCGTTAGGTTGCTCTCAGTTAAGTAGGAGGAATAGAATTAAAATGTTTCATCAAAATTTACAAAGCAATTTCATTTAAGAAACTTGTAGAAAGAATTGAATCAATTTTGTGAAATGCGTATAAAATTGCATTTTTGTATTAATTAGAACCAGGGTAATCTTAGATCAGGTAAAAATTTAGGCTTCTTACACTTTATAAAATTAAAATAAACAGATAAAAATACATAAAAATAAGCAAATTATATGGTCTTAGGCTTTAATTTCCTAGTAGTAATTTTTTTAAAAATATTTTTATTATTGTTGTCGTAAAATATGGGGGAGGGAACTAGTATGGACATGGGTCTAGAATGAACATATTGAATAACTTTATTATTAATAGGTCAAATTTTCTCTCCGAGATATCGTAGATTGGCAACAAAGTATATTTCCACGCACAGTTGAATAGTCACACTGTGAATATTTTAGTTTAAATTTGTAAAAGAAGGTTTTTAAGGTGCAAAAGTAACTTTTAATTTTCTCTTTACTTATTTATCAACAATTTTTATTTTTTTTAACAATTTTTATCTATAAAGAAATTTTAGGATTTAAAAAAAGTGATAATATGTTAATACATAGTTTTTTACATATTTTTATATTAACTTTTGTCCTGTATAGTTTCAAATAACCAGCATTAAGCATGCCTTCATGGGGCTGGTCTAGGCACATGGTGGTGGGCATGGCCACACTGATCCCATTCAATTTCCATATGAATTGTTTATAAATGTATCACGTTAGATGTTATTAATTTTTTTAAATCAGAGAATGTAGTGAATTTGTCGAATGATATACCTTTACAAATAATGCAATCTCAAATAAAAAGTTAAGTACGAAACCTTTATATTAATCCCCATTTTAGAATATTTAAGAAAATTTAATCGAGGTACTTTTTGTTAAAAGCATATAATTCAATATTGATAAATTGTAAAAAAGACTGTTTTAAGTATATATATTTTTCGTAATACATGAAACAAAATCAGAAGACCCAAGAACGGGCTCGTTTTCTCTTTTGCAAGTTGTTTACATGGCTGCAATAAGGAATGTATGGCTGAAACATGCACTCTGTGTATTTCCTATTTTAACCATTTTATCATCTAGTTAAAACTGGTTATGAAATTCGATTCAACTGAAATTTGGTTCAGTGTGTAAATGCAGCAGAAATAAGCTATCTAAAACGTATTTGCACCAAAAAACACAAACCTGAAGAAAAAGCTGTGTTGTTTTCGGTGAATGTGAATGAGAAAATTAAAATTGAAGCTTCTTGACAACGATGACTTAATACAAGTTAACAAATTTTTTCTTGTCAAGTTTTTTTGATTTTTATTTTTAAAAAACAGTGCTGTGGAAAATATTGTAAGATAGTCAAATATAATGAAAGAAAGATGAACATAGATTTTCTAATCATGAATCTTTATTTTTATCTTCTTGACTACGATGACTTAATACAAGTTAACGAATTTTTTCTTGTCAAGTTTTTCTTATTTTTATTTTTGAAAAACAGTGCTGTGGAAAATATTGTAAGATAGTCAAATATAATGAAAGAAAGATGAACATAGATTTTCTAATCATGAATCTTTATTTTTATCTTCTTGACTACGATGACTTAATACAAGTTAACGAATTTCTTCTTGTCAAGTTTTTCTTATTTTTATTTTTGAAAAACAGTGCTGTGGAAAATATTGTAAGATAGTCAAATATAATGAAAGAAAGATGAACATGGATTTTTTAATCATGAATATTTATTTTTTCCAAAAAAAAAAAGAGAACATTTTTCAAATCTCAAAACTGGTAGAACTACCAGGACTTCAAATTGAGAAATATTTAAAGCTGACTTGCCAAATTTTTTGATAAAACGAAAAATGAATGTCAAAATATTTTTCAAATAAATGACTTTGAATAATGGTTTCAAATGAAATGATTTGCTTTCAAAATGTCTTTCTTTGTATAGTAAAAAGTTATATTAAAAATTAGTTTCTTAATTAAAATATGTCAATATTTATTTACCAATTAGGCTTAGAATGAAATATCTTTCAATTTGGATTTAGATATATTTCTCGGAGTTCTATTAATCGATTATTTAATAAGATATCACAATTGCCCACACTATCCCCATCCCTTGTCCACATTAGTGTAATAGGGCTAGTGTGGAAAAAATCTACATTTAAGAAAATTAAAAAATTATTATGGAAAAACTAAACAACTTTGGAATACCAGGTATTACCTAGAATGCTGATAAACGTTTAAATTACTTTAAAAAAATTTCGTCATGAGTTAAAAATTATATTAAAAATGGTTTAGTGACGAATTTGTAAAACATGTCTACATCTTGGAAACTAAATTTTAACCGTTCTTTTAAATTTTAAAAGTTAAAAATTTGGGAACATTCCAGTTTCTTTGCCAGTAGCCTTGTCGGTCGATGCAAATTCTAATGCAATAGTTGGTTTAAACGCTTTTCAGTGAACTCAACAGAATGGCCAGAACGTGCTACGGAACAAAAAATTTATATACCAAAATTTTTACAGTAATAATTACCGTAAATTCTCTGAATTACTCTAATTAAATAAATATTACTCCAAAAATTACGGTACAATATTTTACGGAAAGAAAAGATTTTACGATAAAATGGATTTTACGGATGATGCACCTAAAGTGCCGGTGCTTTATACCGTAATTTTTTATCTGATATTTTTTACAGTGTGCAGAAAAAATGTTGCGAGCAATTTTTTGCGGCTTTGGAACTAACATTAAAGACAAAAAAAGGAAGGTGTCGGAAATTTTCTTAACTCTATATTTCAATTTAATGATCTAAATTTGACATAAATTAACTCGAATGAAAAATCAGAGCACAGAAGAAATCCGACTCTTTTGAATGATATAAATCAAAACAGTTAACAAGAGGAATGTTAAAACTAAAATTAAAAGAATAAAAATGGCAAGAACTTAGTTGCTAATTTAGTATTGAACGAAAAAACATATATTGTCAGATCTGGAGCAAATCAGTATAATTTAAAATTTGAGAAGAAAATAATAGCAATAATAGCTAATATCATACAATAATAATAATAATAATTAAAGATTTTATAAATGCTTTTATCAATTGATTATATAAAAGTATATATAAAATCAAAAAAAGCATAGTATTTCTTCAAAATTAAAGAAAAACTTGGTGAGGCTATAATTTTGTTAAACAGAATCTTTTAAAATGTTTCTTTTTTAATAGGTTCTTCCCACATCAGAAAAAAGAACTGCTTCACTACTTTTTATAGTTATATAACTTAAAATAAGTCTAAAACAATAAATTGGGAAATTTATATAATATATGTTTTATTTATTAATTCTATAATAAGTAAAACAAGTGTAAAATAATTATATAACATAAATATTAATAAAAATATAAATTGCATTTAAGTAAAGGAAACTGTGTAAGCAAAAAAAAAAGAAATGACATAATAAGTTCTGTCTTTATCTGAATGAACAAACCATTTCATTGTTGCTTATAGTTACATATTTTAAAACAAAACATAAAATATTTGTTTATTAAACAAAAGAAACTTAGATAACAAGCTCTAGAATTACTTTTGAGCATTCTTTAAAAATGTATTAGGAAACCCTAAAGGGGGGGGGGTAGAAACTAATTAAAGATTGATAAATGCGACTCAGTGACATAATGCTGATTTCTAACAAAAATTAATTGGGTTTTCTTAAAGATAAAATCTTTTTTCCAAACCAATTATTCCCCAAAAAAATATTTGTTTAAAGAATATATCTATGAGAATAATGAATAAATAGGAAATTAAGGAAATTAAATTCCTCAAGAATTTAACGAAGGATAATAAATAAAATTATAATTGCATATATATATATATATATATACACCGAAGAGCCATTACATTATGACAACCCTCCATCTATAACAATGGGCTCTCCCAGGTTTTCATGGTTTCTCACCCACGAACAACGTTTTCATGGGGCACATAAGGATCCTTATAGAACAATCCCTGACGTCTGTAAGCTACTTGAACATAGTTGCAGACCAGGTTCACCTATTCATGGCAACAGTTTTTTCTGCGGGAGATGGTGTTTACCAACAGGATAATGCACCATGTCATAAGGGTCGAATCGTCGAGGAACATTCCAACGACTGTCAAATCATGTCTTGGCCCCCAAATTCACCTGACCTTAATCCAATAGAGCATTTGTGGTCCTACTTGGAAAACCAAATTTGTGCTGCCACGCTACCCCCTCGCAATGTGAGGAAATTGCAGGACCAGTTGATGAGCGCTTGATACCAGATACCTCAGATTACCTATCAGCACCTATCAGTTAGCAGTTTTAAGGGCTAAAGGTGATCCTACATGTTATTAGCAGGATGGTCATAATGTAATGGCTCCTCGGTGTATATATATATATATATATATATATATATATATATATATATATATATATATATATATATATATATATATATATAGGTATAGGTATATATAGGTATAGGTATATATATATAGGTATATATATATATATATATATATATATATATATATATATATATATATATATATATATATATATATATATATATATATATATATATATATATATATATATATATATATATATATATATATATATATACTGCTTGAATCCAAACAGCGGTATCAGAAATGGAAGTTAAATCAACAATATCTTAATTCTCAACAGTTTTATTTAGTTGTTATAGGTTTTGTACCATATATTCTTCCTAACATCTTTGTTTCATTCGGTTATTTCTTGATGTAATGAAAAAGTTTACAAAAAGTCAAGGAAATTGAAAGAAAACTAAATCAATTATATATTGGAAGTTTGAGAAAACCTATTTTTATGAGCAATATTTATTGGTTTTGTGTCAAAAGGTTTCAAAAGAGAAACATTATTGGGTTACATATTAAAAAGTAATCATATCTTAACATAGCTTAGTTTCAAAATATAATTATTACTTTGTGAAAAAGTTGGGATTTAGTTTTATAGTTATTTTTTTTTTAAAGAAAGGCACTGAAAAGAAAGATGTTTAATGAAAAACTTAATGTTTGAGAATCTTCCTAGGAATATTAGAAATCTAGCTAGATCTTAAATTTAAATTATAATCTCATCTCGATATATAAAAAAGTATCTCCAATTTCCTCGACAGTACATCTTTTGAATTGGTATAAAAAACTGTCTGTGAGGGAAATTACATTTTGCATTATAGCTTAGAGTTTTCTCTTATACAAGATTAAAACTTGAGTTTATTTTCAGATTATTCAGATTCGGGTTAATAAGACTTTCGAAACACTTCATTTTCGTATTATAGTGTAAAAATTACCTTTATATTCTATATTAAATTACTATTATATTATTATTCTATACTATATATTTTACCTTTATATTATACAGCACGATAAAGACAGAAAAAGATAAAAGAAAAAAGAGAAAAACGAAGAAAATTAAGTTAAATTTACTGAGTATGAGCTGCAAGTATATATAATTCATAAAATAAGTTAAAATATAGAGGAGACATGAATAATAATAAAGATGAATGAAAATAGAAGAAAAAAATTTATTAAAATAAAATATTTAAAAAAAATATTAAAAAAACTATATTAAAAATACGGAAAACAAAAAGAAAAGAAAAAATACGATCTCTTCATTAGCTTAACCGATTACATCCGCAAAAAGAAGTAAAGAAAAGAAGATATTGCATCAATATAGCCAAAGCAAAATAAATCATTACACTAGTGTGTGGAGCACTCAAAAAATTTAATCAAAATCTCCGAAAAAGCACTCCTTTTTTAGGATATTATAGTGTGAGCTGATGAAGAGATTGTATATTTCCATTTTT